>NC_056726.1:1433506167-1433698667 GCF_019279795.1 Protopterus annectens
GTATTTTGGAACTATGAGTCCGTGCTGTGTTTTTTGTACTCAGTTTGTTTTCATTCTCAGTTTGAGGTGTTGGGTTCATATGATAAAATCAGCAAAAGGAGAGAGGCATTGCTGGAATTCTATTCATCCACAAGTGTTGCTGAGTATCTTCATGAGGTAGACCCTGTTTTTCACAAGATCTCACCAAGATGACACTGATATATAGACTGTATTTCATACAGCATATATCATTGACAGAAATAAAAAATAAAGAAAATGGATGGGTGCACAAGTCCCAGGATAAAAAAGTGCCCAATCCTGGTAGGTGCACTGGTATCAGGACTGCAAAAAATGACAGTGTAGAATCCTCAAGATCTGGAAATATTCCTGCAATGGGGCTAGGGTAGGCCTAGGGGGAGGATTGTCCCCTGTTGTAGAATGAAGTAGCAGTCCACAAAAATCACAAAAAAGTGATAGGCCAAAAAAGAGCCATACAGAAGATAGAGTGGACTACTGAGGATAAGAAAGAAATTATGTATTATTACTATAATGCAAGAAGCCTAGAATTTCCAGGCAGAAGATATAGAAAAGATTTAAGAAAGAAATTAGAGGAAAGAAAAATACTTCCACAAGAATAACTGTTAGAAGCCTCAAATAAAATGTTGTGTTCATTACTACAACAGATCCATGGAAAACAATTTATAGGCCAAGAAACCTTGTGCTGTTTGGAAAAAGAAGCAACAGAGGAAGTGCAAAAATTTAACGAGCAAAAGTTAAAGACATTTTTAAGGGTATAAAATAAAGAAATATGGACATAGGAAAGAAAGAGCAATCTGATATGGTGCAATATTTATGCAAAGGAGAAAGCCACATTAATCAACACAAAAAGGCAGCCCCAAAGATATTCAGAGAGAAATACAGGCAAAGGCATCCAGATATGGAAAATTTCACAATAAAAACATAAGATCACAAAGAGGGAGTGTACAAGGATAGAAGATTAGTCAAGTAGAAGTTCAAAAAATAGAAGCTGAAATTATGGAATATTTGCAAAGTGAAGGATCCGTGTAGAAAGTTTAACAGATCATATCAAATCATGATGAAACAATTAGTCCCCAAAGTAAGGAGAAACAAGAGGAGCAGGACACACCTGAAGAAGAAATATGGACATGGCAAAGAAAAAGAGATTTAATATGGTGCAATATTTATGCAAAGGAGAAAGCAAAACTAATCAATACAAAAAGAGCAGCACCAAACTTTTTTGAAGAGAAATGCAGCCAAACACTCCAGATATGGAACATTTACAATACAAAAAAATAAGAAAACAAAGAGGAAAAGTAGAAATGAGGATTAGTAATGGAGAAGTTAAAGAAATAGAAATTGAGGTTATGGATTAACTGAAAGGTGAAGGATTTTGTGGAGAAATTGTAACTCGCATAACAACACAGCAGGATAGAGCAATGGACACCAAAATTAAAGAGAAAACAGTGGAGCAGGAAGTATCTGATCATTTGACATATGAAGATACATTGGAGCCTCCCATAGGACACCAGTGCAAAAGTTCAGTTGGAGCTATACAGCAGGGGAAAGAAAAGGAAACTGTGGCAACTCTGACACAGTGTCATGGAGTGATAGGCCAGTGAGTTCTCATATAAAACAGCAACAAATGACACAGAGTGAAATTGAAGAGGACATGGCACAGGAAGACGCTCTGGAACTTTCTATAGAATGCCCCCAGGGAATGGCAAACAAAATATGTGCCCTTTGTTTAGAAGAAAATGAATCAAGAGAAGAGTTGCTTGATTTAATACATGTGGATAGACATGTTAAGATGAATGAAAGAAATAGACTGCAGAAGGTCAATAAAACCCAAAAAGTTAGAAGTTTGATCAAACAAATGAGCTCAGTAGTTAGGACCATCCATAGAAATTCATGCGATATAACAGAAGTAAATAAGATACATAACTGTGTAGCCAAATTAATAACAGAAAAAGTCCTACCACAAGAGCACAGGGTAGTAAGGGAAAGGATGGGGAGCAATGGAATGCCACCATGGAAGTATCGAATAGAGAAAACTATAAAGCAATTAATATAAGAAGTGTCACTGCTAGAAGAGTACAGAAGAGGGAACAGATCAACAAAAATATTAAGAAAGATAGAGGTGATAAAAGCAATGTGCAGTATTATAACAAATTAGGATTTATCATGTACTGTTGCAAATAATAGATTAAAATATCAGCACAGGCAGAAAAACTTAGATGATACACAGATAAATATAAAGGAAAAGTATAGAATAAGCAATTTGTTGATGACCCAAAAATTTTTTATAGAGAACTGGGAAACAAGGTAAACTGATTTGAAAGACCACCAAAAAAAAGAAGAAATAGATACATTTTGGATAAATATTCATGAATACCCTGTGAAATGTAACAAAGATCCTAAATGGATAGAAGAAATAAAAGAAAGAATAAAAAATTCAAATATACGGGATATGAAATGGGATGACGTAACGGCCAGAGAGATTGAAACAAAGTTAAGGAAAGCCTCTAATTGGAAACCCCCAGTGGCAGATGCAGTACCTAACTTCTGGCATGACAATTTAGCCATGAGTAAGAACTATTTATATGCACACCCCAAACAGACACCAGCCTGGCTAACAACAGGAAAAACAATGCTCCTACTTAAGAGTGAACCTGCAAACTACACCAAAAACTATAGACCAGTAACTTGCCTTCTGATGATGTATAAACTATACACTGGAATTGATGCTGACAGAGTTTATAGTCATTTAGAAGAAAACTCAATTATGGCAAAGGAACAAAAGGGTAATAAAAAAGTCATATGGAATAAAGAATAATTTGTTGTTAAATAAAATCATAGTGGAGAAGTGTAAAGAGGGGAAGAATCTAAGTATGGCATGGATAGACTACAAAAAAGCATTTGATAATATCCCACATTCATAGATAAAAGAGTGCTTAAAAATATATAAGATGCACCCTACACTGATAAACTACATCACAGTGACAAAGAAATAGTGGCAAATCACTTTGCAGTTAAGCCATGATAAAGGACAAATTATTATTCCATGGATAAAAATCCAAACAGTGGGGGGATGGATATTCCAGGGTGGCTCTCTGTCACCGCTGCTCTTTTGCCTTGCCCTTAACCCATTAAGCTGTCTGCTTAAAAGATTAGGTCATGGCTATAATTTGGCTCACTAAAAGCACCAAAGTATAAAGAATTCTCATCTTTTCTTTGTCAATGATTTAAAACTGTATAGCTCATCAGATGAGGAACTGAAAGCACAACTGCAAGTAGTCAACACATTTTCAGATGATATAAGAATGTCATTTGGTCTTGAAAATGTGCAAAAGCAACCTTTAAAGCAAGAAAGCTGCAACACCAAGAACACATCAGTTTGGGACACAAGTGTGATATAAAAGAACTTGAGCAAGAGGGAGTGTATAAATATTTTGGGAAATTATGAAAGATCAACAATAAAACATGAATAAATGCAAATAAAATTTAGGAAGGAATCTTTTGGAAGACTTAAATTAATCCAAAAAACAGTGTTGACATCTAGGAACAAAGTTGAAGCTATAAATCAATTTGCTCTTCCTGTCCTAACTTACAGTTTTGGAGTGAATGACTAGCCCCAGAAGGTGTTGGATAGATTAGACATGAAATATAGGAAGGATGCTTCATTCTCAAAAAAAAATGATTTATAAAAATATATGTTCCCCATCCCAAAAGAGGCATGGGCGTCCTTGAATTTGATTATATGTATAGATCTGCAATCATGGGACTGGGTACATATCTGCTGACTTTACAAGACCAAAAAATAGTGAACATTTTGAAACATGAGGAGAATAAATCTAAGATGACTTCTCTGCTTAATCTAGCAGAAGCATATCAGCATTAAGCAGGAATGGAAATCAAACCAGAAGTAGATAAAAATCAGTCAGCAACTGAATGTGCCAAAAACAAAAGAAAGAACATAAGTTGAAGGATCAGATGAGAAGGTAAGAAATGTGGAAAAGGCATAAATATAGTTGCAAGTACAGAAAACTCATGAAACAACCTCATGTTGATCAAGATTGAACACAGGAATGGTTATGGAGAGGTGAAGTCAAACTAAAAGATGAAAGGTTTATATTGGCAGTCAGAGATACTGGACTATGTACACATTGGTGTACAAGGTGTCCAAAGTCCATTGACTATGTTGGAAAAATAGACAAATGTAGGTTCTGTAAAACACAATTGGAAACAGTCACACACCTTGTTGCTGGTGGTGACATACTAATGGCAGAAGGACTGTATACTGAAAGGGATAATAATGTGACAAGACTGTTGCACTGCAGATTGTGCAAACATTATAATATTGAGGCAGCTGAAAAACACTGGAAACATGAGACAGAAAGCATCATAGAAAATGAAGAAGTCTACATCACATGGGATCACCCATTACCAAAAGTTCAAAAGACAGATGTGAGAAAATCAGAAATAGTGGCCCATGAAAAAAAGACAAAAGTAGCATTGATCATTGAAATCACTACACTCAGTGACTACAGTGTCTTGCATACAGAGAGACACAGAGTCATAAAATATCAGGATTTGTAGACAGAAATGAGAGCAATCTGGAAGAAAGATACCCAGACAGTTCCAATAGTAGTATGAGTAATGGGTCTTATAAAAAAAGAATCTACAATCATATTTAAATATGTTACCGATACATGTAACTATACGAATGGCAGAAGGAGTCATTACTGAGCACACTGTGGGTGCTGGGAAGAACACTTCTGGCTGACATCAAAGATTGAAGCAATACTAATTTCATGAACTTTCATCATACTTTGACTTAGGAATGGTGTCAGTTCCCATCATGGCATTAGAAACCCAAAAGATCTGGAGAAATTAAAGTGGGAATTCTATAAGAATTACAGAAGTAGTCAGTTCTTAGCATATTGCAGGTGTGCCAAAGGGCACTTTTGGCTAACATCAAAGACTGTAACAATACTAATTTAATGAACTTTAATCATCCCCTGAATTGGGAATGGGGTCCATTCCCATCATGATAACAGAAACCCAAAAGAGTTGGAGAAATTAAACTGGGCAAAGTCACAAAATGTGCCACATATAACAAATGTTTTACTACAAAAGTGACCCTTACAATCCATGAAAAAATCCACTGTGGAAATAAATCCTTTAAATGTTACATATGTAATAAGGGTTTCATAGTGAAGTGCAGCTTAAAGTCCATGAGAAATTCCACATGGTAATAGACAGATGATGAAATCATCAATAAAAGGAGAGCAGTATTGCTGGAACTGAATTCATCCTCAAGTTTCAGTGAATACCTTCACATTGCGGACCCTGTTTTCACAAAATCTCACCAAGATGACACTGATATATAGACTGCACTTAAAATAGTGTATGTTATGGAGAGACATAGGTTTAAAAATAAAACAGACACAGGTCCTTAGATTAAAAAATATGCCCAATCCTGGTGTTCACACTGGTGCCAGGACTGGAAAAAAATTGCAGAGAAACATATCTAGAATGAGGTTAGGCTATGCTTGGGGGGATGATGCCCCCCTCCATTGTAGAAGGAAGTGGTAGTCCACAAAACCGCAAAAACTGACAAGCCAAAAAAAGAGCCATGAACTAGATTGGACTTTTGAGGATTAGAAGAAATTAATATAGTGTTGCTATCATGCAAGAAGCCCAGAGTTTCCAAATAGAAGATATTCAGAAAGATTAAAAGAGAAATTAGTAGCAAGAAAAATACAGTAGAAAAACTGTCAAAAGCTTCAAATGCAAATTTGCATTAATAATTACAACAGACCCATGCAAAACATTACATAGGTAAAGAAACTTTTTCCCACCTGGAAAAAGATGCCACAGACGAAATATGAAAATAGAAAGAACAAAATCTAAACATTTTTGAAAAGTATAAAAAGGAAATATGGACAAGGGAAAGAAAACGAGATCTGATATGGATCAATATTTATGCAAAGGAGAAAGTCAAACTCATTTATAAAAAAGCAGCATCAAACATATTTAAAATAAGAATTACAGACAAAGACACCTAGATAAGGAAATTTTCACAACAGAAAAAAAAAATAAGAAAACAAACGAGGGAATGTAGAACACAGTATTAGTAAGGAAAAAATTAAAGAAATGGAAAATTAAAGTTATGTATGTCACCATAACTATGCATCTGTGTTGTCCATTTTTATTCTTCCTCAACTGATAGGTTTGGATCCCACCTAGGATCTGGTTCGGCTGCAATTGTTTAGTCTCCTGGATCCAGCTCTCAAGTTCCTCCCCTTACCCATAGTGCCCCTGTATATAACAATACTTCAGATCAGGTTTGCTTGCTCTAAATACAAAAAGAGCCCACAGCAGACAAGTATGGAAGGAAAGCAGAGAGGAAAGAACTGGAGCTCAAACATGGAACTGATTTTCCATATCTATTGACAGGTCACTCCAGGAAAAGAAAGGAAGGGGGTTTGGAGGCCAGGAAGTTGAGGAAGAATAAAAATGCACACAGAGATGCACAGTTATGTTGAATATGTAACTTTTATACTCGAAGTTCTCATTTTCATTCATTCCTCAACTGGTGAGTCCCCAGCTATGTGAATCTTGGATGGCCCTCATGGAAAGATATTCAGGAGTACTGCAAAACCAAAAGTAGCCCGCTTCTGGAGATTGGCTCCAATTTGTAATGAGCAACAAAGGTATTGGATCAGTTGTTGCACAAATGTCATCAATTGAGGCTCTGGATCAAAAAGCAGACAAAGTTACTATGGATCAGACAGAGTGCGCTTTAAGAGGTATAGGCAGTAAATGAATGATATGCAACCTGTTAGGCACTTTGCTAAGGTAACATTAGAGACTGATTTACCCAGATTACTGGAGGAAAGTTAGACAAACAACTGATCTGATTTTCTAAAGTGTTTAAAAAGGGACTTGTCTGTGCACTACTAAAAAGATGAAACATTTATTCACCTTTGTGAGAGAATTTGGGAAGAAAGCAGCTAAGTTGATAACTTGATTAATATTTGCCTCTAAGACTACTTTGAGTAATAAGGAAGGATTAGTTCATAAGATAACACTATCTTTATGGAAAACCAAATACTGAGGTTTGAAGGAAAGGGTATGAAGCTCAGATACTCATCTTGCAGAGGTAACAGCTACTAGAAAGGCCATTTTCCAAGAATAAGAACTTGAGATCAGATTTAGTGGATATCTCAAAGGGACTCTGTGTCAAACACTTAAAACAGCTAGATCCTAGGGAGAATGATCTTTCACTGGAGGACTAACCAAAAAGGTGCCTTTAAGAAAAGCTTTGCTCAGAGCTTGGATGATGCTAGAGGAAAAGTATTGTCTCCAGTATGATAATTAGAGATGGCAGCTAATTGCACTTTGATGGTAGAAAAACTAGCTCCTTCTTTAAAAATGAATGCTACAAAATCTAGGACAGCAGGAATTGGAGCAGTAAATGGATCTAATTATCTTTGAATGGCCCAAAAAGAAATAATTTCCATTTACTCCTGAATATTTCCTAGCAGAGGCTTTCCAGGATGATAGAAATATCTGACAAACTGGGGAGCCTGGGCTGTCTAACTATTGGTGGAACTGAGGAAACCATGTAGTCAGCTTGATGCCTGTAATGCCCGGATGTGCCATCCTCATAGGATGACAGAGAAAGTCTGGACTAGGATCCAGTAACCAAGGAAGATATCAAAGATGAGACCAAAGGAAGGGGAAACAGACTTGACTAGGGCAAAAAGGGGCAACGAGGATAACCTTGCTTTTCAAGTGCTTTCTGCAAACATTTGAGAATTAGAGTTAAGGTGAGTAAGCAAAAAGGAGACAGGAGGACCAAACATGGACTAGAGCATCCCTTGGTGACTCCTCCAGAGGAAGGATCAGGGCAATGAAGCTGCTGCATTTGTTGTTGTGGGGAGTGGCAAACAGATTGCAGCATGACTGACCCCATCGATGGAAAATCATTTCCACTACTGAGAGAGAGAGAGAGAGAGAGAGAGAGAGAGAGAGAGAGACCACTCATGAGGCATCAGGATGGATCAACTTGTCCACTAGCAGAATGGATTTCCCTGGGATGTGCAATGCCAAAATAAAGCAGTTGGAAGAGATCACCAATTGCCCAAGTCTCACTGTCTCTTGAGAAAGGGGATAGGAATATGTTCCTCCCTCTTTGTTTATGTAACAGACTATAGAATTTGTCAGTTTGAATTGCAATAGTCCCCTTGGGGGATGGTGTCCTTAAAGTCCTGCAATGCTAAAAGGACCAGCCTCATTTCTAGGACATTAACATGTAGATTGGCCTCTTTGTGGGACTATGTACCTTGGACTATCCTTCCCAAAAAATGCCCCTTCACCCCAACTGGGAGGCATCCATGGTAGCTGTGGCTACCAGGGGTGGAAACCCAAAGGGGCATCCCTAACAAACTTTGTTGGATTGGATCCACCAACAGAATTAGTTTTTTCAAACATGAGTCAGCTTGATTAGTGAGAACAAAGGCTGTTGAAAAATTGACCACTAAACCGCTAGAGTCCATTGAAGAACATGCATATTGAATTGAGCCTCTGGATTCTAGGTTACAGCAGCTGCCATAGACCCTAAAGCCTGGCGAACAAGTCTTGCTGGTGGAGAGGGATGCAAAAGAATATGTACCACCTGAGATCTTATGATCTGTACTCTTTGATGGAAGAAAGGCTAATTGGTTGGTCATGTCCAGGAGAGTTCCTATAATTTCCAAGGTTTGGACAGGTTAAAGATGAGATATGGCAAAGTTGATTGAGATGCCTGAATATTGACATAAATGGAGTAAGCAGTCCCTGGCTTTTTCAAGGAGATGCCTGGTTGACGTGGTGAGAAGGCATTCATTCAGGTATAGAAACACTTTGAACCCATGCAGCCTCATGGGAGCTGCCACTACTGCCATACACTTAGTAAAGACCCTGGGAGCTGTGGTGAGACCAAATGGCAGGGCTGTGAACTGATAGTGACTGGTCCCCAGCCAAAATTGCAGGTATCTTTGGGAGTGTCTGTTCATCATGATGTGACAGTATATGAAGATTAAAAGAGCACATCCAATTGTCCTTTCACAGAAATAGCAGAATAGCCTGAACCATGACAGGAGCTTGGTATTCTTTGAACTGGTCTAAGGTGCAGTGTTTTCCTTGGCACCAAAAAGAATTTTTATTAAGTTCCAAATCTGCTTTGGTCTGGTGATACCTCCTGGATGACTCTTTTGTTTAGCAGCTTTGGAAATTCTAAGGCTGCTAACTACCGCTGACTGGGTGGAACATTATGGAGCCATTTTCTGTTGGTTGCTGGGATTTGTAGACATCTTATAAAGTACCCTCTGGATATCATTTTCTGCACCCAAGTGTCAGTTGTTATCTACACCCAGGTATCTGGGTGCAGATACAAGCACCCCCTTCCTGTCTCCACAGAAGAGCAGTTGGGCAACCCTTCATGAGCACTGAAAGGGTTTATCAGAGAAGGAATCTTAAAAACCCTGGCTCTGCAGGTCTATTCTGCTGTGAGGCAGTGTCTCTCATTAGAACTCTTTCCTCTGCACTGGGGAACGTTTCCCCTCATGAGTCTTGGAAAGGGGCTTAAGATTTTCAGAACCATAGTTTTCTACCCCATTTCTGATTTGTGGAAAAAGATCTCTGAAGGATATTAAAACATATTCCCACTGCAGACAAGGTATTTCCATCCTGCTCACTGCAGAAGAGCATTTCTCTAACAGCTGGGCCAAACTTGCATAAAATTTGACGTGTTAGTAACAGCCTGCATTTAATTGCTGGAGCCTGTGTTCTGAGAGACTGCCTTCCAGACTATCTGCAAATATACGGAGCTGAGTATATATTTTTTTGTTATAGAGTTTAATTGTTGCTTAGATCTCTGTTGGAACTGTTGTCTCCCTGTTCTGAGAGACTGATCTGCAAATATACAGAGCTGAGTATATTTTTTTGGTTTTAGAGTTTGTACTCTTAGTTGTTGCTTAGATCTCTGTTGAAAATCCCCCCCCCCCCATTTTCTGCTGTGTCCAGTTGGTATAACTGTTTTTTACAGCTTGTGTGTTATCTAACTCAAGGATCACTTGCATAAAATTTGACCTGTTAGTAACAGCCTGCATTTAATTGCTGAAACCTGTGTTCTGAGAAACTGCCTTCCAGACTATCTGCAAATATACAGAGCAGAGTATATATTTTTTTGGTTATATAGTTTGTTAATTGTTGCTTAGATCTCTGTTGAAACTGTTGTCTCCCTGTTCTGAGAGACTGATCTGCAAATATACAGAGCTGAGTATATATTTTTTGGTTTTAGAATGTGTACTGTTAGTTGTTGCTTAGATCTCTGTTGAAACTGTTTTGTCCAATTCACCCTCCCTATTTTTGGTTTGCAGTTTAAATTTGATGGCTTTTGCAGTTACCTACCCCACAGTAGATTTGATCTGGGACACTCCCCCAGTCCCATCTATTTACCACATTCTACCTAATAAACTCTTTCTGCACTTGCTTTTAGTCCTTTTTAATTTAATTGCATTTTTTAAACTGGGTTTAGTCTAATATTGCTACATACTCAAGTGTGCTAGCTTGCACTGCATGTGAATTGTTTTTACTACTGTTTTTGCTACTTTGCTGTAAAAAAAACTGTAAGCCTGTTTCCTACCTTTCCTGTAACTAGTGTTCCAGATACAGATTTGCTGTATCCAGGACTGTATGTAAGCTTCTGAGCCCCCCAAGCCTTTCTGTGTTGGAGGGAAGCCTTCTAGCTTATCAGTGGGAGTGGTAAGCACTAGGTAACCTGTCTACCACATAAGGAGTGGTTCTGGCCCAGAAATTGTAGTTATTGGACATTTGGGCAATCTCTTCCATCTCTATCAACTTTCTGATTTGAAAGCCTACATTTGCACTTGTTTCTGTCGTGTATCTCGGCTAGTGCAGATACAGATTCTTAGTTTTAGCACTTAAATTTGCTTATTTGTGCTCAGCACTTGTTCAGAACTTGTAAGCACTAAATAAGCTACTAATTACTATAGCACTCAATCTTCCTCATTACCTAGAGGAAAACAGTTTTTGTACTTACTTTTCTTACTTGCTTAGAGAAAAACAGCTCTTGTACTCACTTTCCTCACTTATCTAGAGGAAAATAGTTTTTTTATTCAGGCATGTCCATGGGTCAGCTCCCAGTATTCTCTCCTGTCTGTCTAATGCATCTGGACATCTTGAGGCAATGTAGAAATTGCCTCATGTACACAGACATCCCTCTCCTCCTACCACCCAACACTACAACCTGAGAGAAGCACTTATCTAGCCAAACTAGAGGTAAAGCTCTCTCCAACCAAGACTGAACTTGACAGTCATGAGGAGATGGTAAACATTTGCACCCCACCACACTCATCACATAGTCTCACTAAATCTACACCACCACAATCCACACATGGTAACACAAAAACATTCGCGGAAGGTCTCAATAATATCTGTCTAAGCAACAGAGACCTCCAAAGCAGAAACACAAGCAAACTCCATCCCCCAACTCAACCCAAATGACACATAGCCCACAGACTCAGTGTGCCACTCAACCACAGCCAATAAGGCAAAACAACGTACCCAACACACTAGTCATAGGTGACTCTATAGTCAGGCACACTGATGTCCTACTCACCAGGCTAAACAAGGAGAAGGTTACTGTCAGCTGCCTGTCAGGTGCCAGGATCCGCCACATAACCCACGCATTCAGGTCTCCACAAGTATAAATATGACTCTGTCATTGTCCATGTTGGTGTGAATGACCTGAGATGTACCTCCCTGGACTACATGAAAAGAGACATGGTAGAGCTCTCTGATCTTGTAGCCCAGGCAGGTATGACCCTAGCCCTGAGTAGCATTCTGCCATCACCCCGAATTATACCGCAGTACAAGGACAAAATGATTGACTTCAACAATTGGCTAAGCTTCTGGTGTCATTCTAAAGGGATCCATTATCTGTCTGCTTGGGATGACATGGTCAACAGACCACAATGCTTTGCCACAGATGGCCTGCACCTGTCACCTCTGGGACTCCGGATACTGGCTAAGGCTCTTGCTGCCACTATAGTGCCTTTTTTAGGCAAGGTTCAAATGATAAATTCACCACCATAATAGGAACAGGCAAGCAAAAACTGAGGGTAATGCTACTCAATGCAAGAAGTCTAAATATCAAAATGCAGTCACTCGAGGCACTCCTTAAAATGGAGAACATCGATGTCTGTGCAGTGACTGAGACCTGATTCAAGGCTCCAGATAGCACCCCTGCACTACCAGGCTATAACTCATGCCACACTTTTCGGCCATGTAACCTGGACCAAAACACCAAAGGCAGAGGTGTGTCCATATTCATTAAGGATATCCACACCTCCAGGCTAGTTGCTCAGCATAATGCATCCAAGGTTATCCAAGTAACCCAGGATGTAGATCGGATGGACCCAAAAGCATCCAGGAATAACTCTTCTTGGGAAGGATGACTGGAAGGCCATCCACCCTTCTGCCTAAGGATCTTTAAAATTACTTCAAAGGATACATCTTCTGATGAAGAATTGGGGACCCCTCCTGTTCATAGAAATCAGTATCATTGATGAAAGATGAGGGGAATCTAAGTGCCTCCTTTTCACATCCTCTTGCAAGGAACCTCTTTAGCAGGATGGTCTGGAGACATACCTGACTAGTGAGGAAATTCCTGAATAGGACCTGCCTAGGAGCTCGAATGGGCTAGCTGTCCCTGCGGAATAAATTTTTGAGGATCAGAACTCAGGACTGATGGGGAAAGTGGGATAGAAGCCAAAGAAAGAAGAGAAGACTGGTCAAGAGCATGCCCTCTCCATCATCTTGAAAGCAAAAACACTAGGAGAAGCCATGGCCAGCTGCATTGGAACCAAAACTCCAGGTTCTCCAAACCATGAACCTGCCTAGACTCCACTTTGAGGGAGGAGTCAGACCCGAGCTGTCCAGCACCAAGAAACTGAGGGGGAAGAGATGGCTCTGATAACATCGGAAGTGAGTCCAGCTCCCCCCCCCCATTTTGGTTCCAACTCTTTGACTCCAAGATTTGTCTTGCTGTAGGGGGATCTGTACCAAATGACTCAAGTATGCTGTTGGAGGGGAAGACCTAGTCATCTTTGGATCTGACAAAGGCTCTCAAATGATTTTAGAATCTGAGGGCTCAGAAATCATCGGGCAGATCAGAAAAGGAGAAACAACTGCATGAGAAGTAGGAGTGTGACTCATGGATCCAACAGGGTCAGAGCTGGAATCACTCCCATTTGAATCTGAGCCATGGGAAACTTTGTCATCATCCTATCCACGTCAGTTGCTGATAGTCTCTGGGAGGACCTGATGGATGAACAGATAGACTGAGGGCATGACAACCTCCTCAGGGTTTCTTGAAAAAAAAGGAACAGAGCCAAAGGGAGACAAGCTTTGGGGAAAACCAAAGAGACTGGATACTTGAAGATTTAGCTGTCACCATAGCTAGATCTGAAAGGGTCAGATCCAATCATTTTAAAATTTTGGATGCCGGCTGGATCAGGTATAGGAGAGTAGGTTGGAGACCACTTTCTGTGTTCCCAAGCCTCCAAAGAGGACTTTGATTTCTTTAGATGTGGCTTGAGCTTCTGAAACAGAAGAAGAAGAAGCCATTGAAGTAGTAGAGGAAGCAGCAAACCTTTCAATACAAGTTTATTGCTCCAGTCACTCAAGGCCCTGGTAATAAAACCAGTGCAAATGGAGCAAGGATGGAAGGATAGATTTTCTTTTTTTTTTTTTTTTTTTTTTAGGAAAGGTACCAAAAGAAAAAATGTACCAACAATAGTAGCTAAAAACACCCCTTGAAAGGGTAGGAATGAAAGAGAAGAAGGAAAAACTACCAACAGTGGTATGGAGAAATACCCAAGCATAGACTAGGAAAATAAAGGCAAAAATAGAAGAAAATCCTAACACAAGAAATGTGAAATACTAGTAGGGATGAAGGGTTAGAAAGGAGCAATTTGAGAGAGAAATAAAACTCCAAACCACTTACTATCCATACAAAATCCAACCTAGAAGTTGAGAGAGCAGGAACCGTCTCTGAACCATTGAAGCAGCAAATAAGATCTGAGGTATTGTAGGATACTGGGGCATTATAGGTAATGGGAGGAGCTAAAGAGTTGGATAAATGACTCCAAGAAATTGCAGCCAAGCCAGATCTGATATTGGCTCAGAGACCATCAGTTGATGAGAGAAGGAAAACAACATTGCATCTGAAGTTATTGACTACCTGTGAAGTGAAGGTTTTATTGTCAAAACATCCAACACAGGTGATGTCACAGCATGGTGGAACATTATTTCCCCAAATTAAGGATAGGAATGTTGAGTGGAAGGCATATTTAGAAGACATATGGACATGAGAAAGAAAAAGAGATTCAATATGGTGCAATATTTATGCAAAGGAGAAAGAAAAACTATCAATATAAAAAAGCAGCACCAAAGATATTTAAAGATAAATACAGGCAAAAGTTACCAGATATGGAAACTTTCACAATACAAAAAAAAAAAAGAAAAGAAAACAAAGGGGGAAAGTAGAAAATAAGATTTGTAACTTAATAATTACAAACACAAGATGCAGGGTTTTAGTCTCACAAGGGTTTAGTCTCACAAGGGATAATTGGCTAGGCTTAAAATGGCTTGCAAGGGCAGCTAGCTTAGTACTAATCTATGAACCTATGAACCTATAATAGAGAAGATAAGGACAAAGAAATTAAGTTGTGGATTACCTGTGAAGTGAAATATTTAGTGTAGAAAATCCAACACAGATGATGTTACAGCATGATGGAACAAAGAGGCTGCTAATTAATGAGAAACATGTGGAACTGCAGGCATCAGCAAGCTTGACACATGATGATGTTCTGGAGCTTTCTGCAGGAAACCAGTACAAAAGTCCAGTTGAAATTATGCAAGAGAAGGAGCAAGAAACAGTGGCAACTTTGGCACAGGTAATGTTGCGGAGTGATAGGCCAATGAGCTCATAGGTTCATAGATTAGCATAAAGCTAACTGCCCTTGTGGGCAATTTTAAGCCTAGCCAATTAACCCATGTAAGAATCAAATCCGGCACCTTGTGTCTGTAAGGCAAATATCTTGACCATTTTACCAACCTCCCTCTGGTTCCCATATGAAAGAGCAGAAGATGACACAGGATGCATTTGAAGAAGATATGTCACAGGAAGATGTCTCACTTCCTGTAGAACGTTCACAGGAAAAGGAGAGTAAAGAATATAATCTCTGTTAAGAACAAAGTGATCTAAGGGAAGAGTCAAGTCATTTATTAAAGGTAGATAGACATATTTAGATCAATGAAATAAATTGATTACAGAAAGTAAATAAGACCAAAAATGTTAGAAGTTAGATAAAACTGGCAAACACAAAAATCAGGACTATTAAGAAAAATTCATGAGATATAACAAAACTAAATAGAATATATTACTGTGCAGCTAAATTAATAATGAATTCTTACACAATAACATAGAACGATAAGGGAAAGAAAAGGAAGAAATAAAGTGCCACAATGGAAGCATTGACTAGAGAAAACTATAAAGCAGTTAAAACAAGAAGTGTAACTGTTAGAAGAATATTAAAAAAGGGAGCAATCAACAAAAAATATTTAGAAATATAGATAAGGTAAAGGCAATGTACAGTATCAGAACAGACCAGGATCTACCATGCACCATTGCAAATAGTACACTGAAAATATCAGCACGGGCAGAAAAACATAGAATATATGCAGATAAAAATAAAAGTAAAGTGCAAAATAAGCAATTCATTGATAACCCATAAACATTTTATACAGAACTTGGAAACAAAGCAAATGGAATATAAACACCACCTAAAAATCAATAATAAATAAACACATCATGGAGAAATGTTTATGAAGGGGAGGTGGAATTCAATAAAGATGTTGAATGGATAGAAAAAGTTAAAAGAAACAGGAAGAGTTGGCCAGAGAAACTGAAATAAAATTAAGAAAAGCTCCTAAATGGAATACCCTGGACTCAGATGCGGTACCTAACTTTTGGCTAGAAGTATTAACAGCTATGTAGAAAGATTAATCTCTAAGTGAGAATTACTTATATATGCATCCTGAGCAGAGACCAACCTGGTTAACAACAGGTAAAACAATACTCCTCCTTAAGAATTTACCTGTAAGCCATACTAAAAACAAGACCAATAACTTGCCATCCAAACATACATAAACTCTATACTTGAACTGATATTATCAGTGTTTGTCGTCATTTAGAAAATAACTCCATTAAGGAAAATGACCAAAAAGGATAACAAAAAAAGTTAAATAGAACAAAGGATCATTTGTTGCCAAATAAAACATTAATACAGAATTTTAAAAAGGTGAGTAAGTACTGCATGGATAGATTACAAAAGAACATTTGACAGCATCCCGCATTCTTGGATAAAGGAATCCCCAAAAATGTATAAGATATATCCTACAATGATCACTTATATTATAGCAACCATGAACCAGTGGCAGATATTTTGTTTCTCTTTTGTTTTGTTTTGCCCTTAACCCATTAAGCTATTTAATAAACAGATTTGACTATGGTTACAATCTATCTCCAAGAAACCAACCTTCTTTAATGATGTCTGTTTTTTGTGGATAACTTGAAATTGAATAGTTCATCAGATGAGGAGTTAAAAGCACAACGGCAAATGGCTAAAACTTTCTCAGATGCTATAGGAATGCCATTTGGTCTTGATAAATGTGGAATATATATATATATATATATATATATATATATATATATATATATATATATTTTGGTGAATAGATGAAAGATCAGCAATAAAACGTAAACAAATGAGAATAAAACTCCTAAAGAATTCTTTAGAAGAACAAAACTGCTGTTGAAAATTACCCTGAGAGCTAGGAAAAAAAGTCCAGGCTCCAAATCAATTTGCTCTTCGTGTACTAACTTAAAGTTTTGGGGTGACTGACTGGCCTCAAAAAGTATCAACTGGGCAGGTAAGTAAGAATTATGTTTTTCACTTATTAAACCACATAAAAAATATGTGTATGCCAGGATTATATATTCCTCACTCTGAAGGGTCTCCTTGAAACCGATTGCATGTACAAATCTGTAGTCATTGGACTGCATACATATCTACTGACCTTTCCAGATTCAAACATAGTAAAAAACATAAGGAAAAGATTCTAAGATGACATCCTTGCTCCATTTCAGTGTAAAGTGGGAATTGAAATTAAACCAGAAGTAGACAAAATCAGACATCCATTGAAGGTACCAAAAATAAAAAAAAAAAAAAACAATAGAAAGAATATAAGGAAAAGATGAGAAGGAAACAAAATTGGAAAAATTCATAAACATTGTGGGAAGTATAGAGATCTCCTGGAACAACTTCATGTTGATCATGATTTGATGTAGGAATGGCTAAGGAGAAGTGAATTGATTCCAAAAGATGAAAGACAAATAATGTGAGCCCAAGACAGAGGGTTATGTGCACATTAGTTTACTCAGTCTATTGAGGATGTGGGAGAAACAGATAAATGGAGATTTCTGTAAAAAGAACTGGAAATAGCTGAACATATTGTTGTGTGTGATACATTTATCACAGATGGTCTGTATACTGAAGGACACAATAATGTGGCAAGACTGCTGCATTCAGGATTGTGCAAAGACTACAATACTGCAGAGAAGCATTGGAAACATAAACCACAAAGCGTTATAGATAATGGTGAAGTTCATACCAGCAGTTCAAAAAATAGATGAGAAAACCAGAAATAGTAGTCCTGAAAAAATGGCAAGCATAGCATTGATAACTGAAATTGCGACATCCAGTGATTCAGTGTCTTACGTACAGAGAGACACAAAATTATAAAATATCAGGGTTTGCATGCAGAAAAATGAGCACTGTAGAAGAAAGATACCAAGGCAGTTCTAACAGTAGTAAGAGCAGCAGGCCTAATAAAAATAATTTATGGTCATACTTAGATATACTGCCAATACATGTACCTACATATGAATTACTGAAGGGATCAGTTCTGGGAACACTGTGGATGCTGAGAAGAGCACTTTTGTCTAACATCAAAGACTGAAACAATGCTAATTTCATGAACTTTAATTGTATCCTGACTTAGGAATGGGGTCCACTCCCATTGTGGTATTTGAAACCCCAAAGACTTTGTAGAAATTAAATTGAGAGCATGTCTATAAATATGAAATATGCATTAAAAGTTTTACATTAAAGTTAACCTTACAGTTCATGAGAAAATATATGCTGAAAATAGTTCGTATAAATGTCTCACATGTTGCACGAATTTTACTAAGAAAGAACATATTACTGTGCATGACAGAATTCACACTAGCAGTCTGGATATAGAAGTGAAATCAATGAAAAAGGAAGAAAAAGGTGGTTAAAACTAAAGTGTTCCTTAGATTTTGGTGGGTGCTGTCACATAATGGTAAAAGGAACAAGTAGTGCACAAAAACTGACAAGCCAACCAAGCGGCACAGAGGCAATAAAGTGGACTGATGAGGAAAAGGAAAAATTGTGTATCATTACTATTATCACAATACAACCAGAACTTCCAGACAGAGGAAATACAGCAAGAGTAAGAATCTACAGAGTCATAGATTCATAGATTAGTACTGGGCAAACTGTCCTCAGGGCCATGTTAAGGCTTGCCAATTACCCCATGTGAGAATCAAACCCTGCTTCTTGTGTTTCTAAGGTAAGCACCTTAATCATTACACCAAAAAGAACAATACTTGTACAAGAAAAAACTTAAAAAGTTGTAAGTAAAAAATTAAGTTGTGTAATCAAAGAGAAAGTAAGCAAAGATAATGGACAAAAACAGAGGCTTTTGAAATATATAAAAAAGAAACAGCACGGGAAAGGAAAATGATATCTGATATGCAAAGAAGAAAGTCAAACTAACTAATGGAAAAAAAAAAAAAAACAGCCCCGAAGATATTTGAGGGCAAATACAGGCAAGGACATCTGGAGATGACAAATTTCAGAATACAAAAAAATAACATCCTAAAGTGTGAATGCAAAAAACAAGGAAGATTGGATAGGTAGAAATTAAAAGAAAAAAAGAAAAGTAAAGTGATATACCATTTGTAAAGTGAGGGGTTTAGTGTGGAAACAACAACACATGGAGTGTCATAATATAATGGACCGGTGAGTCCCTCAAAATAAGAGCAGTGGATGGAGTGAGATGCAACTGAATAGGATTTGTCATAGGGAGATGTTTTCGAGCTTCCAATAGGAAACTTACAAGAAGGTCCTGTTGAAGTTTCCCAATAAAGGACGAAGCAGGAAACAGTGGCAATTCTGATGCAGGTAATGTTCTGGCATGATGAGTAAATGGGTCCCCATATGGATGAGAAGCACATGAAAAATCATGCATCTGGAGTGAATATGTTAAAGGATTATGTTCTGGAGCTTTCTGTAGAAGACTTACTGGAATAGATCACAAAGAAAGTGCTGTCAGAGCAGAAGAAAATGATCTAATGGAAGTTCTGTGTCATTTAATATAGAAGGATAGATATATTAAGATAGATGAAAGAAATAGATGTAAATAGAAAGTAAATAAGACCCTAAATGTTAGAAGATTGTTAAAACAGGTGAACAAAGGAATCTGGAGTATTAAGAGCAATCCACATGATATTGCAGAAATAAATAGCGTATATTATTATACAGTTAAAATAATAATGAATGAAGTATTACCATAAAAACATAGGATAACAAAGGAAAGGAAAGATTGCTGCCATGTAAGCAATGAATAGAAATAACAATGAAGCAATTGAAGCAAGATCCATCTCTGCTGGATGAATATAGAAGCCTTAGAAAGATGCACAGGACAAAATCAAGACAAAGTATCAGAACAGACCAGAGGTTACCATGCCCTCTTTTCAATAACAAACTAAAAGTGGCAACAGAAGCAGAAAAACCTAGAGGGCATGCAAATAGATTTGAAGAAAAAGTACAAAATAAGCAATTTATTGGTGACTCAAAAAAGTTTTATCACCACACCATCAAAAGAGAAGAAATAGGTACAGTTTGGAGGTGTTTGCGAAGGCCCTGTTGAACATAACAAAGCTGTTGAATGGATAAAAAGATGGAAAGAAGCAGTAAGGATTATGCATAGGTTTGAAAGTAACAGTTACAGAAACTGAGACACAATTAAAAAAGCGTCTAATTGTAAAACCCCAGGCCCAGTTGTATTCCATAACTTCTGGTTAAAGGTGTTATTATCCTTACACAAAGACTTAACTCTGAGTAAGAATTAATTACATGTGCATTCTAAACAAACACAAACATAGTTAACAATAAGAAAAAATGATAATTCTCCTTAAGAGTGAACTTGCACACAATCCTAAGAACTACAGAGATATAACTTCCCTTCTGAAAATAAACCAATTATATAATGGAATTGATGCAGACAGGTTTATAGCCATCTACAAAAAAAAAATCAGTTATGGCAACAGAACAAAACATTAGTAAAAGAAAGTCATATGGAATAAAAGATCATCCCTGGGATTCATGAAGCTTGCGCCAGGCGCAGGCATATCGTAGGTGGTATAACGCCAACTATGGCCGCCGAGCGATTCAGGTGCAATCCAGTTCCATGTGCACTACCAGCGTACACCAGAACTGCACAGCCCTTGGCTTAGGTATGCTAATCACCCCATGCGCAGTGCCACACCATGCAAATGAAGGTACATAGCGATTCATGAAGTGGTACAGGCGTAGCGTAAGCCCACGGAAATGCAAACCAAAAAACACGGTTTACATTTTCCCAAACAGAACATCGGAGCTATGGAAGTGGACCAGACTCATGTATTACAAAGTTAACATAGGCCAATGGCTAAATACACAGCCAATGGCAGAAGAAAAAATGCACAACACCTAAAAACAACATTTAATGTCATGTTCACAGTAATGCACAGTACAACTGCAGGGCATGTGTGCGCAAACAGGAACACAAAGAAAATATATACAAATGTCATAAAATCGCAATGTAATACAAATCAGGGTTTCAGCATAATACGCAATGGTAGGCATGGTACACCACAACCAAGGTGCAAGGGTTGCTAAGGGTCTGCGACAGTGTTCGGCATGGTAGTCAATGTCATGCAAATGAGGCAGGTAATACTGAATCGCAAACATCCTGCCAGATGAAGGATGTACCATACGGTGCAGCGCTATAACACTGAGGAGTGGCTCAAAGGAGATACATGACATCAGCAGAGGGGTGTGCCACCGTAGCAGTAAGCACATTGGAACAATGCAAATCTGGCCTGGCCATTGCTAAGCAAAGCTGCAGGACAGGGGTGGGGAGAAAGGTATAGAATCATTTAGCTGAGAGCCCATATGGTGCCCGAAAGCACATGTGTACGTGGATGAAAATGTGCCCAAAACCCGGCAAGAGGATGCACGCGCCGCGAACAATAGCACAAACAAGAAGGACAGGGGAAGAAAAGAAGGAAATGCCGAAGTAGGGTAATTGGAGTACTACTGAGCAATTAACACCAATTAACTCATGGCGGCCAATCGACAGCAGCTGACAAGTCTGCTCGCAGAAACCTGCAAAACAGGATAGGGGAGGCATTGGATTGCAAAGAAAGGAGGAGAGGCATTGGATTGCAAAGATAGGAGATCTGTCATAACAGAGCAAAGCAAACTGACAGTAGACCAGCAATAGAACACATTATGCAAGATAAGCCAGGTCTAAGAAAGTACAAATGAAAGCAGGCTGCTGGATGCATGCCAGAAAATGGTAGGTGGAACGTGCAGAAATGTAAAGGGAAGGTCTAGAGGTAATCCACGGCAGCCAAAGGTAATTCAAAACCAAAGGCACCACAATAGTAGTTCCAGTAGTAAAACACATAAGGTATCCTGTAGCTACGATCGTACATACACACCCTATGACATCATCGGTGTTCACAGCACAATAGTATAAAGCATGAAAGCACCCTACACACACTTGTGTATTCCCAAACACTGCACCATAGGTGTAAACACATGGGGAACTTTTAAAATATACATGTTGGGAGCTGCCATAGCTGTGATTCATCAGCATGTGTTAGACACTGACGGTGTTGTGAAGATGCCGACAACCACCGCAGGTCCCGGAGGAGAAGAAGAGTGTTCAGACCAAGGGTAACCTACCAGGGGCTACATGATCTGGAGATAGTAGAGCATTACAGGGTGGACAGGGACATCTTACAGCAAATAGTGGATCTGTGCCGGCCACGCCTGAGAACCAGAAACAACAGAGGGGAACCCATCCCAGTGGACACGAAGGTATGTGTAAGCTTGCGAATACTAGCCACAGGTACCATTCAAAGGCCAACTGGCGATATAATTAGGATCTCACAGGCATCAGCATCCAGGGTACTACACCAGTTCCTGGATGCCATGTTACCACATGCCAATGAGCATATATACTTCCCCCAAACTCAGGAGGAGTTGGCCAGCAATATGCGTCACTTCCACCATGTGGCACACTACCTGGAGGTACTGGGTGTGATAGACTACATGCACATACATATCAAGTCAACACCCGGTGAGCATGGTAGGCACTACATAAACTGCAAGGGATTCCACTCCATCAACTGACAGGTCGTGTGCAATGCCAAGGGCATTATCATGGATGTGTGTGCTGGCAGCCCTGGAAGCTACCATGACTCCCATATCTGGCATGCCTCACAGCTGTATCAAGTATTTGTCAGGGGGGACATCCCACATGGCCACCTTGTGGGGGATGCTGGCTATGCACTGGAGCCGTGGATGATGAATCCCATCAGAAATGCACACACGTCCATGCAAGAATGCCATAATGAGGCACACGCACAAACCAGAATCATCATAGAGCATGTGTTTGGGATGCTGAAATCACAGTTATGGTGCTTGGACACATCTGGTGGAGCCTTGCAGTACTCTCCAGGCACGTGTGCCCACATCTTCATAGTATATGCCATGCTACATAATATGATCCTGCGGAAACAGCTGCAGCAGGGACAAAATGGTGAAGGCCTTCATAGCCCACTGCAATTGCCAAGGCCATCACAGGCACAGAGGGATTCAGACCACGGACACACTATGCCAGCCCCAGTAGGCAGACGGAGGCATGCCAAATATGCCTATGCCTTGGCAAAGAGGGAACATATAGCACATACTCTGACAGTGTAGGCCCCTACGGACTAACACACCTCTCTACCTGCACACACAGTAAAATGAATGGCACACAAACATGACCACCTGCAAATTATAATATATAGGTGGCCCACTGTGTGACTCCTACATAGTCAGCCCTCAAACATTGTACACACAACAGCTATTGGAATACGGAATGTCAACACCTGAACAGTACACGAGCCTATCAGCATATGTTGGTGCTGTGTGTATAGGTTCCCAGGTATATTGGTAGGTACACACCCGATTGTCAGAGGCCATACACCAAATGGGGCAAACAGTGTCCGCTGTCACCACAACATTGAGTAACCAACTGTCGCTTAGTGGAGCAAAGGCCATCGCAGGAACAGATGTGTGTAAGCACTGTTCTGCACTCAGCACGGATTCCCTGCTGCGTTAATGAGGGGCTACACATAATGTAATCATAGATGTTATGTCAAGGCATGGGGTGTACCTATGACAGGTATTCATCACCCCAGCATGCTCCACCTATGGTCGTTTGAAGGTGTAGCACAGTATCGTGTGTGGCTCACTGTGATATACATACCCAATGCCGGAGCACATCCAGTAAACATCACATGGACATACCATTAAATGGACTCATCAATATGTAAACTAACTGAGTTACCCATGTGAGTGCAGTAAGGAGTAACAGCCGTAGTATACTCCGCATACAAAAATGACATAACACATGTACAAATCCCAGATGTCCAAGTGTTAAATGCAGTGACCGTCGTGCATGTTCCCGATCCAACGTCCTGCAAGGGATGTAATGTAATCCCAAAGGCACGAGTAATGCATGTCGGCTGCAGGTCATCAGATCATGTTTAGCACACGTTAGCGGAATATGCGTTGCCCACTGCTGGTAAGCGATGTTTAAATATGACTATACGGATATGCGTGAAACAGGGCTAAGCTTCTCTGAATATCGCGCAGATCACAGTCAATGATGTCCAGAACAGGTGAAACCAGCATTATTCACCCCTGTACTAATAGCCCTGCTCTGCAGGGTAAAATGACCACTGCCAGGAGTAGAACACGCCATCATGTATACAATCACCTAACACTATTGCTAGCCAAGATGTACCTACAGTAGGGTTGCCACCTCTTCAAATGACCAATGTGGGACATATGTCAGATGTCTGCAGGCCGACACATACACCCGGCCAGTATGAAAATCAGAACTTCACTGTTTTGCCTAGATAAATGCTTATTCTTGTAATGTTTACTTACTTATTCTGTTTCTATAACATAAAGGTGGTTCAGATACAGAATAACTGTTTCATACAACTATTACATAAACTATAGGAAATAAGTATGTCCTAAAATCTCAGGACATTTGCCATGTTTACAAATATTTTGCAGGACACAACTACCCAAAGAGGGACTGTAACTCGCAAAGTGGGACAGCTGGTAACCATAACCTATGGCAGGTGTGTAATGTGACAGGTACAGACACAAACGTGCGGAGTCCAGGAAACAGTATACACCGACAAGTACACAATGAAAGGTGTAGCTTGCCTGTCACTTTCCCTGTCAGATATATATATATATATATATATATATATGTACACATATATACATATATATAATACAGATAGAAAGGGCGATAGAGTGATATATGTTGATATATACGGATTCACCAATATCTGCAAATATATAGATAGGTCAACGACATTCATAACACCTTGGAGGTACAAATAAATAGGATACCGCCAACTATGGAATGTGTAACATACCGACACGCGTAACCACGAGGCTGAAAGACCGAAAGAACACAGTACCGGAACAGTAGAACTGCGAGTACTACTATGACGATATGAAGGGACATTTAGTTACCGCTGCCGGTGTTGCGGTCCACGTAGGTACTGTGTTCAACTGTGTTTGTGAGTGCCGTAGTCTGTGTTTGTGTGTGTTGAGGGTGCCGTATGCATTTCCGTGAGACTGTAATGTGTGTGTGTGTGTGTGTGTGTGTGTGTGTGTGTGTGTGTGTGTGTGTGTGTGTGTGTGTGTGTGTCCGCATCGTGTGCCTGTTAGTGCAAACTCAGAGGTAGATCATTACGGTAGGTGTGGGTATAGCTAGCCATAGGCATACGGTTACCACCTGTCCCACATTAGGAGGGACAGCCCCTCCCTGGGCAGGTGTGTCCTGACATAAAACATTACAAAGGGCAAATGTCCGAGATTGTAGGACATTATTATGTCCCATATATTATGTAATAGTTGCATGAAATAGTTATGCCTGTATGTAAGAAATGTAAATTTTATTTTTTATTTTATTTATTTTACATTTGTTAACCGGGCTAGTCCAACTGGATACATGTCCATTTTCAGTGGAGGCCCGAGGAGAAAAGCTCCGCTATCTACTACATGGTAACAAAAAGTACATATATAATACACAAGGCATTTAAACCACAACTAAACAAGGCATTTAAACCACAATTTCAGGAAGTTCAAAAAAGGGCGATAGAGAGACAAGGAAGTTACTTAAGTACAGGTGTGAAAAATATGTGACAGAAGTAGTTAAATTGTTTAAAAGCTAACAATAGTGTTACTAGAAAAGTATAGTTTGTAGTTGAGAGAGTCCATTTCTCAAGTAGAAATGAAAAATAAATTGAAGAAATAGAGTTGGGAGAAAGTGTAAAGGATACAGGAGAAGGTAGGAGGTAAAAGATCAGCTGGGGTTATTGCAAGAGCAAAGCCAGTGATTAGTTAGAAAGTGTTTCAGTTTAGTTTTAAATAGTGTGATGGAAGTTTGGGCTATAAGGTCTGGAGGAAGTTGATTCCAAATTTTACCAACTGAGTTGGAAAATATAGAGTCACCTGCCGTGTTCTTTGATAGGGAAGTTTGAATCAGTATTTTGTTAGAAGAGCGTAGGGTTTTTAGGTTGTTGTAGGATTTTATAAGGGTAGAGAGCATTGGTATATTTTCAGGGTGGTAAAGGGCTTTATGGGCAATTGTAAGCTGATAGTATTGAATTAGGTGGGGTAACTCCAGCCACCCTAGGTTAAGGAGGCTCAGACAGTGATGTGTTTTATATGGAGAGGCAGTGGCAAATCTGGCAATGTTGTTGTAGGCTGTAGTAAGCTTATTGATGTTTTGTTTAGAAAGATTAGTATATATGGGGGAAGCATATAGTAGTGTAGAGATAAGATGTGTTCTAGCTATGGTAGTTCTTGCTTCAGGAGTAAGGAAAGATTTGGTTCTGTAGAGAGAACCTAGTTTTTGATTAGTTGTTTTTATGATAGAGTTGATATGAAAATCAAATTTAAGTAGGTTGTCAATAGTAATACCCAAAAGTTTGGTTGTTTGGTCAGGAGAGATAAGGGTGCCATTGTTAGAAGTAAGTGTGAAATTAATAGAGGGAGACAGGTGTGTGGGTGAAAAGAGGAGAAGTTTAGTTTTCTTAGGGTTTAAGGGAAGACAGTGATTGGAGAACCATTGCTCTATAGTGGTAAATGTTTTTTGGGTAAGGGAGTTGAGGTCAGCTTGGTCTGTGGCAGAGCAAATGATGGTGGTGTCATCGGCGTACTGAATACAAGTAGTTAGGGGGGTGGCAAGATACAGGTCGTTAATAAAGATGGAAAATAAAAGAGGACCTAAGATGGAGCCCTGAGGGACTCCTAAAGTGGTGGGGAGAAGTTCAGAAAGATTGTTGTTCCATAAAACAGCTTGTTTCCGATTTTGAAGATAGGAAGTAAACCAGCTTAAGGCAAGATTATCGAGAGAGAGAGATTTTAAACGATGTAGGAGGAGTTGGTGATTCACCATATCAAAGGCTTTTGACAGGTCTGCAAAGAATGCTGATGAAAGAAGATTGCTATTCCGGTTTATATTAATGGAGTCAATAAAGGATAATAAGGCTGTGGTGGTGCTATGGCAAGGACAAAAGCCATGTTGGCAGTTAGCGAGGAGATTATTATATAGGAGGTGATTTAGTAACTGTTTGTGGATGCATTTCTCCATTATTTTTGCAATAGGAGATAGCAGTCCTATAGGGCAGTAGTTAGAATACTCAAATGAGTCACTCCCTTTGAAGAGGGGGATGATGTGGGAGATTTTATAGAGTGAAGTTATAGTACTTTCTTTTATGGTTCTGTTGATTAGTATGGAGATAGGGTAGCCAATAGCTTTAGCACCTAGCTGGAGATATTCGGCTGGCAATTTGTCGGCTGAAGGGGTGGAAGGTTTAAGTTTTTGAAGTAAATTTAGAATATAGGAGGTGGGTATGGGTTTAAATTGGAATAGTGGTGGAGTGCAGCTTGGGTTACCTAGTAAAGAGGGGTCAGGGCTTTGTTGGTTGGCCAGTTTAAGTATTGTTGAAGTAAAGAAGTTATTGAATGCATTTGCTGTTTGTAAGGGAGAGTCAGGGCAGGAGCCTAGTGGATTGGGAGTTTCAACTTTGCTGGGGGATAGAAGTGTGTTAATAGATTTCCAAAATTTTTGCAGTTGGTGGTGGGAGGATTGCTGTAGCTGGGTGTAAAAGTTCTTTTTATCCTTTATGATAGCTAGCTTTGTCATGTTCCTTTTTTGTTTGAAGCTAAGGTGATCAAAAGAGTCTTTAGTGGTTCGCCATTTAGTCCAGGCTTTATTCCTACTAAGGATTAGTTGTTTAGTGTTGCTTGTAAGCCATTGAGCTGTCTTATATTTCATGCGAATTGAATGCATGGGGGCATGATGATCAAGAATAGTAAGAAAGGTATTATTAAAGTGGTTAACAGTGTCATCTATTGGGAGAGTTTTTAGAGGAGACCAGTTAATTCGGTTAAGTTCATTTTGAAACTGATGGGGGTCAAAATGTTTTTTGCTGCGAGATAAGCGAATTAGGGGAGGTGTTGTTAGATGAGTTTTGTGCCTAATGATGTATGTGAGAGAGTGGTCACTAAGGTCATCTGGGAGGGTACCTTTTGAATACTTTTGTTGGGGACTATTAGTCAAGATCCAGTTGAGAATGGTTTCTTTATTATTGTTTTTATTTGTTCTAGTTGTGGAGTTAATGGTTTGGTAGAATCCGTGCAGGTTAATAAGAGTAGATGGATTAGTTTGTTTGCATACATTCCAATCAATATTAAAGTCACCTAATAATATTGTTTCTTGAAGGAGAATAATTGAAAACCAGTTAAGTAGGTCTTCTAGTATGGGGGGATTGTTGCCTTGGGGAAGATAAGTGCAGATAATGTTAATAGTTTTGTGTGGCTTGAGGGAGAGTTTGGAAATAATAAGTTCAGCATTAGTGTCATATGGAGGGGTATGAGCTGATTTACTTACTTCCAGTCCAGTTTTGAAGAGTATAGCTACTCCGCCCCCTTTTTTATCAAGACAGTCTTGTCTTAGGATGTTATAGCCAGGGGGGATAATTTCATTATCTTTTATTGTGGGTTTGAGCCAGGTTTCAGTAAGACAGAGAATGTCAAATTGTTGGACTTCTAGTAGGGCGTGAAGAGCAGGAAGTTTGTTGCATATGCTACGGCTGTTAAGATGAGCTATTGTGAGAGATTTAGGAGGTTTAGTATGTGGTGTAGGCATAGTTTTCATTTGTTGGGAATTAGGGGATAGTATGAAGGTGTTTGGGCCTGGGTTGGGGTGTATGTCCCCATCAATTAATGATAAACCTTGAATAAGGTGAGTTCATTGTGAGGGCTTGAAGCAGTACAAGTGTTTTGTGAATCTAAGAATAAGGTATTTGATGTGTGAGAGACGATAATATTTAGGTTCAAGATATGAGTTGCTCTATATAGGACTGAGATGGGTTGTAAGCGTAGTTGGGGGGGTAGCTAGGGTTTGTCTGTGTGGAGTGCTAAAAGTAGGATTTAAAGGTTGCTCATAGTAGGTTATGAGGTAGGTAGTGGAAAGAATAGTTAAAAGAGTTAGTAGTAGGAGAGGAAGGTGAGTGTAGGACATGTTGAGATGAGTAAGAGACTGTATATAATAGGTATGTGTTCAGAGTGGTAAAGGGTGGGAGAGGGAGGAGACGACTATGGGGTGGGTGGAGAGAGGAGGAAGTTCTGGTTGGTTAAGGATTGTGGTGGGTGTGGTTATGTGGGAATAAATGTAGAGGTGCTAGGGGCGGGTGGAATTTGGGGGCAGGGAGGGGAGTGGATTGAGCCCAAAGGGCGAACGGAGCGGGAAGACACAAGAGAGTGGAGTTCAGCAGGAAACAATCAGTGAAAGGGAAGAACTAATAGGTAAGTCAGTAGGTTAGAGAAAGTGTATTAGAGAGTCAGCTAATGTGTTGAAATAAAGTATGTAGAGGAGCTAGAGTCAGAAGAATCAAGGTAAGGTAAGAGAGGTTAGGGTAAAATGCAGTTCTGGAAGAAGCTTCAGTTAAAGGACAGATGTGAAAGGTTTAGGGGGGCAGAAGATAAGCATAAGAGTGGGAAAAAGGGAAGTAACAGCAGAAAAAATAATAAGGGTGCCACCTTGTGGCCAGTTGTAGAGTTGCAGGGACAGACGCCAGAGCAGGGGGCTAAGCACTAAAGGGGAAAAGAGGAAGGAGTGTGATGTGCTAGCAAACAGAAATAGTGGAGGTAGATTAAGATAGGAATTAAATTGAGGTGTATATGGTGGATGGGGAAATATGTAGGCTGCTGGTAGTTCAGGAGGGATGCTTAACCTGAGATACAAAAATAGAGTAAGTCTGGTCAAACAAGGAAACTTAGCATACTTAAATTCTCATAGTAAGCCGGTTTCTCTTGGTAGTGAAGGGTATGGGCTCAGTTGTTGAGGTTCCTTAATTTCCAGGAGGATGGTAGGCAGGAAAAAAGTTTGCTTGAGTTTAACAATTGACAACTCTGTTATAAGGTAAGAAGGGAGAAAGATAGTGAGTGAATTAGAGCTTAGGATTGGAAGCAAAATTAGTTACAGTACATCAGCATTTCTCAATAACAGTAGCGCTGAATTCTAGGTACAAAACAATTAAACATTGGAGAAGAAAAAGAAAAAAACCTATCTAGAACATACAATAAGTAGAAAGACAGGTATTTCAATTTGCATGGCTAAACATTTTGTAACAGAATTAGACATTCAAGTATAGGGTTCAAACATAAATGTTCATTGTAACGGTGAGAAACAATAATAGTTGGCCGTTAGTGAAATCTGTTACATGCAATATGATAAGTAGCCAAAGTCCCACAACAATAGGCATGTAATGAGTTTAAAAGTATGTGCTATCCTGTGTACTGACTGTGGCTATGTGTTGGCCTGTAAACATGGCTGTGTGTCCCGCAAGTGTTCAACAATGACCATATGAAAAGGTGGCAACCCATGGCAAAGAGGTTCTGTCACCAACACAACTGCAATGACTGCAAATATCTGGGACAGAAATACATGTGATAGCTGTCATTTAGAAATATCCCTTTACATATCGCTGCAATTCCGGAGGTATGGAAGTATCAACCTCACCTGCAAACTATATAGAAACCAATTAACAATGGCCCAATGTAAAATCCCGTAACATAAGTCTACTAACTGATAGCTCTTTAATTAGGGAAGGGGCCCACACACACATATATATCTGTAATATGTAGAAATGCAAGCCCCACAAACCTGTATATGCTACATACACCCACCGATATCCCCCACACTAGAAACTATAGCAATACAGACTGTAATTACAGCACAAACATCCAGTCAGTCAATTACATCTGCAGAACCATTAACATACCTTGTGAGAGACACAATTAAAGGCGCCATGCAAAATTGTAGCCATTGTATAATGGAACAAACGGATATGTGACAGTTTTTGTTTGCAATAGTCCATTATCAGACAGTTGGGATGACAGGTGCACCAACATGTTGAACCACATACTCTAGCCATCACGCACAATCCACAGGGGACATGAATCCAAAGTATACTTGTCTCTACACATACAGTTGCAATTACACACAACAAAACACAATACAGGCCGTCTCCCCGAAGGTAGGGAGAATGGGCAATGCCCAAGTGGAGAATTCAATTATACCCCACTGTTGCTGCGTAATTGGTGAATGAAGTAGCTGCACAGCTGATGTGCAAGTAATTAGTCACTCAGGAACACCAATTGGTGGCAGGAAACCACATGTTACAGGTATCGACGTATATAACGATGACTTGCCAGACATTCAAACCATATGCTCATACCATATAACTGTTTAAACAGTGTAAGAAAGATAGAGATGAAAGTCCAGAACGATAACAAGGTATGTAGAACACTCGGTATGTATGTGTATGTATAGCATGTTCTGTATTAATTATTTAGTGTATGCATAGCCTGGTTTGCATTAATTAAAAGTGTCCGCAATGCATAAAGTGGGAAAAGGTATTTATGTAGTGATTTATGTAGTGATGTCTTGCTGAGCATACTAACGCTTGTAAAAATTGTGCGTCCAGCAGTGGGCCACATGGTAAACATCACAGACACCACAAGGGATGCTACATGAGGGCTTTAAACAGAACAATTCCATACAACCCACCGTCAATGGTAGGGTATGTCCAACAAGTACGTGCCATAGCAGGAGATAGTATATGTTGATGTACTGTCACAGTAGTCATGTGTATGGGCATATAACGACAATGACATGTCTAAGCTGGTCCAAGTATGCTTTGCATTATGGGATACTATGTAAAATATGTGTAATGAATAGTATTGTAGGTAGATATGTCATATATTCTACACAGCATAACAGGCATATCATTCATGCCAAAGGTATCGTCTATTGGCATGTACAATAACAGGATACATATGCCTTGTAGTCACGGGACATTGTTAGCATGATAGCTAATCTAAATGGAAGGGCTACCAATAACCATGCACAAAGGACATGTAATAGCTTCACAGGTTCATAGTGGGGTAGTATGCAGTCTGGCAAATCTATGTGTAAGCGCAAATACAGTGTTCAGACCAGTGGCACCTCTCTAGGGTAGTGTCCTGTGAACAGCAGAGCCATGTGTTACCTGCACCTCTGCACACTACAGCCACTGCAGTGATCCCTGGTGTACATGTATCTCCCATCCACCAAGTGAGGTATCACATGAACAGTGCTACTGAGTGTCCCTGCGTGATGTACATAGGAATCATGTTCCAAAGCATGGTGAGTGTATAGTTTGGGAATGTAACCCTCTAGCACATCCCACCCATTGTTGCGTGTGTGCACATATCCATGAGCATGTTGCTCACAGTGGCTTTTCTTATGTCGCGTATGTGGAGTATATCCATTAATATTGTTGTGGACATGGGCCCTGTCTGTTCAGCAGAGGTCACCCCTAAGTATGTAGTATGCAAATGTGTACAGACGTGGCGTCCATAGTTCAGCCGCATACTTTAACTGTCAGAGCTCAATAAACGTCATGGCGTGTTAATGTGGTGGTATGTAAAGCTGTAGCTGTTGTGTAATGTACACCCTAAACGGGGTGTTGTACCCTTGAATGTGTGTAGAAGTCTGGAGTTCAGAGGTACAATGGGTGCCTATGTACCAGCTACACACCCAGTACAGATAAGTGTGGCCACGTAGAAGGATATCCACGCCACAGTGGCAATATAGTAATCACAGGAGTGGGTGCAACGTACGTGTGTACTATGAACACATACAATGTGACATGTATGTAGGGGACTACCACCTATGTGATAGTCAGTGGGTGAATGGTGTAATGCAAAGGTGATGTTCATGCACCTTGTGTCATTCAGCTTGAGGCCATGTTAGTCATATCAGGTATCTGTCACAGTGACACCCGTATGGATGGAGTCAGTATCAGCTGGTGGATCAATCATGGTGCTTTGTATGCAAGGGTTTGTAAAGCTAGGCAGGGAAAGTCCCTCTGTGCTAGTCTGTACCTCAGGGAAGCATACACTGAACATGAGGGGCCCTATGACTGAGGACTGTCGTATGCCAAGTGTAACTGAAATGCAATAGGTACTATGGTATGCTACCCTCATTGTGTGTGTCCTGTCCATGAGCCATGTTGCATAACATCCTGAGACATAGGGTAGGATGTGCAGGTGGATGTGTATGTTGTCAATACCAGAATGGAGAATGGTGCTGAAAGGCAATGAAAGGACAATGTAGGCTGTGTGGACCCCTGTACCATCATCAACTACCCTGGTAACTGTATGAAAGGAGTCCACCAGGTGTAGGAGCCATGCTCTGGCCCTAACAAGTCCAACCCGGGTGGCATCAAAGGACCGGAGCCCAACAATGTCTCTGTGAATGACATCCATGATGATGTCCCCCAGAGCTGTGCAGAACAGTCCAGTCAGGTGAGTAGGACAATAGTCCCACTCGTGCATTGTGGCACCACCTGTGTGAAGTGTGATAATTGTTGCTGTGTGCCATTCAGGTGCCACAATGTCTGATACAAGGCTATTACTGAATATGGTGGCCTAGTGGGGAGACATATCATTCAGATGTTTGTGGACATCACAGCCTGGGATTTTGGAAGGTGACATGGGGGCAGTGTCCCAGGACACATACAGTGCAGGTTAGTAGTGTGAAGGTTTGACCGCAGGGACACCGCAATGTTCCTGCATGGATTGTGGCCAACATCACCTGGTTCTATAATGTTCCTGAGTGACTGTTGTATGTGAGAGCAGATGTGAGTATTGCCATTGACTACTGACATACCACCATAATGCCTTGTGGTACACCCTGGAATGTGTTGCAGTAATGCTTACGTAGCTAGTCTTGGTGTATGTGATGAGGGATCCCATGGCCCTACCGATGCTGACCAGTGAGCTACCCACCCATGGGATTGTACACCACTGTGCAACAGACTCCACCCATTGTTGTAAATTATGTCCATGGAACTTGACCACCAGAGTGATGTCTGTTATCTGGTGGGTACCATCATGGCTCTGTGTGGAATAGCATGATCCATGCAGTTGTGTACATGCTAATGAAGTGTACTGGGGTATGTTTCAGCATTTGTACGTGCATTGTCCATCTGCACGAGTGTCATGACGTTAACTACCACTGTCATAAGACGTCTGTAGTAGGTGTTGTAGTACTCATGTACTGTGTATGATGTGAAGGGTGTGCTGTCTGGATGTGGCTAACAAGGGTGATTAGCATATGTTTGGAATCCACCAATGAGGGGATAACCCCAGGTGTGGAACACCAGTCACACGTTGGTAGTGTTCATGTCAAGGATAATGTTGGTCTTGGAGGTGGTGGGTATGGGTTGATCCAGCCAAATGGAGGTTATGACTCACGGATGTGTCAGTACATGAGTGGCTATCCCAGTTAAGTGTGGGGTAGTGTCAGTCTCACATCAGTAGTAGCTGTCAGAACCCTACTGTCCAGTACACCAACAAATGAGGTCTGGTAACCATGGGATATGTTGTTCAATCCGTAGCTTGTTATAATGTGTATAGCGGTTCTGGACACAGTTAGTTGCACATGGAGCACGTCTGATGCATTGTGTTAAGTAACTAGCCAGGATGTGTGTACAACATAGAGGAATATGGGAACACCTCAGCCATGTGTGTGCCATTGCAGGTACGTGCCTGAAAGGTATGGTCTGTCTATAACCTGTCATTGCAGGTGTGCTCTGCAGAGACTAGAGGCAGGTCCCAGACACTACAGAGATATTGAAGTGGTGCATTATAAGGTGCGCCTTGCCTATGTTCATCACAGAGGAAGATGTCAAGCATTGTGTCACATGACCACATGTTTTGCATGCCAGTTCCCGTTCTGCCAGTGACTGTTATTGGAAACTGTGTAAGACAGGCAGTATAAAAACAGCAAGAGCCTTACATGTGATCTGTACTCCCAGGGCTGACAGTTGCAGGTCATCTGTGCCAAAGCATTGTGTTGTTTGACCAGGTCAGTCAAAGTGGACAGATAACAGATGCCTGTGGAATGACAGCAGAAGCATAGGCAACTGTTGAAGTGACACAGTCAGTCATCGCAGAGTATTATCAGGTCCGGAAGAATGCATAATTCTCCCCAGGGCTTGGCCCACACCTTCAGGGCTACAAGACTGGTGAGCTATTGCATGTCCCTGCACATGTAGTTTGTGAAGTGGCATCTCAGGGCAGTCACACTAACATAGAGAATGACAGTCACATCATACCTGGTGAGGTGTGGCATGGGTGCATAGGTTATGTTGCAGAACCAGTTACCCGACAGCAAGATTTAAGCGACTATTGCCTTGTGTAGCCTGCTGAGTGGAACAGCAGTGTGACCGCCTACAGTCACCTATGACTGGTGTGTTGTGTATGTTATAACACCCTATTGGCTGTATTTGATGGGCACACATGAGTCTATTGGCTATAAGTTGGTGATGTTGTGTTTGGTGATGGGCGCTGCCTTTGGTGCCTACACAGAGTATGGAAAAGTACTGCACAAGTTGTCCTCGTATGTGTGGCCTGTGATGGAGATCATGTGAGACTGTGTGATGAGTGGGGTGTGTTGCAAATGTTACACATCCCCACGTGACTGTTAGGTGCAGTCAGGGTTGGTGACAGCATTACCCCCAGCAGAGCTGCATATGTGCATCCCCCACAGGCTGTAGTATCGTATGTTGGGAGGTGATCATTGAATGTATACATGAGACAATTTCTCTATTGCCACATGTACAACATATCCATCATATAGACAGGCAACAGCACAGGTACGTGACAGTTGGACATGCCTGTGTATATACAACCATGTCTCACAGGATATGTGAGTTATGTGTGTACAACAGCTGTTGTACTGTAAACAAGCTGGAAATGTGAGGACAGACAGTGTACCTGTGGGAAATGGTGTGGAATGGGTGCTATATTAATCAGTAGCTCATGACATGCTCACAAGTTCTGAACAAGTGCTGAGCATGAACATACAATACAGATAGGGTGTTGGATAATATCAACCCACAAGTGGTGACGACAGTCATAATGGGTGGCACCGCACTATAACCCTGCTGAGTATGGTCTGCATGTTCATGAACCATTATCAATGTAGATATTAGCAGTACAGAAGTACAAGACAGTACGGATGTTTGATTACAAATACCTTTGTATGTCACAGGAGTGTTCTACCAGTGGCCTGTTGACAGACTCACAACTACAAAAGGTGCCAAAGTGACATGTGCATATCACACCAGTGCCAGCTACAGTAAAACAGGGTTAATGTGTCATACTCCACCCTCATTGTAGCCCATACCCCACAGACAAATGTCAGGCATCTGTGTATGTAAGGATGTGAATGGCCATGACCTATGTTTGTTGTGAACAAAATACAGAATGGGCTGTGTGGGTGAGGTGTGTGACATATGTACACATTCTGATGGATGATATCAGCATTGTCACCGCTAGGTGAACATCCCTGTACCCATTAACTACCACCTAGGCTGTGGTCAACATTATGGACACTGTGTAAGGGATGGTGCTGTGCAGTACACCTCCCTGACATGGTGACGTCTCCAGGCCCCTTAGGTAGTCATACAAGGTACCCATGTCATGACAGGGTGCCATCCATGAGCACGGAGATCACTGGACAGGCATACACACCACTTGGGTGACCAATATTGGATCACATATCACCTTTAAGGGGTAATGGCCATGCGTGGATGGGCGATACCAGCGTTCACAATATTCACCTTCACTATGCAGCATGCTGTCTACCTTGCATAAAGACATGTGCTACACTATGATGATGGACATGAGACATACGTCATGGACAGCCACCGTCCTAATACTAGGATTGTCACATGCTGGACAGATCCCTGTGCCATACGTGTGACATACTCCCGCCATAACAAGCAACCCTATCCATCAAAGCTGCACATGTCATCCCTGTCATACATGGTGTGATGGCCGCATGGTAGATGTAGTATCAACTGTCTGGATCAGTAATGTAGCACTGATGCACCTCGCGGTGGCATAATGGCTGTTGGATACAGCTATGAAACCTTGCCCGTACATGCTATAGTTGATAATCATCCCCTGTGAATGACATCCGACTAGCCATTGTCCCATGTCTATCACATGTGCAACACAGGCAATCCGTGGCAGGATGTTGAACAGCTGTACAGTGCTGTGTAGATGTATATGGCAAAACACATGCATGTACAGGTTTCCATGCGTATGTGCACATTGTCACTGCTCAAGTCCATTAAGGCTGTGTCTGTGTTGATATGTGACATATACACAGCATCAAGGTCAACAGCATTACCGTGGACACATCCAGACATGTGCAGATAGGTAAGAACACCAGTGTAGGCAAACAGACATGCCCACATCAAGACAGCATTCACATGGAGTATGAACACTGTAATGAGGTGACACACATATGTGGTGATGATATCCAATGCATAACGGGTGTTACATGTGTGTGACACAAACATGTCAGTCATGTCAGTGTCATGATTATTTGCAAAGATAACTGTGAAGATGCACTAGATGTCATAGAAATGTATGCGCAGCAGTATCTCTGTACATCCCTGAAACTGTGATCTGTCACCATCATTATGTCTTACAGATAATGCCTTGTACACGCCTTCTAGCGTACAGCCGCCAGGCGGATGATTCCTCATCCCATACCTCCATGAGGACTATGAGGTGTTGTTCAGCCATGTGCCACAGCATGCCCAGCAGTGGGACTACCTGTGGCAGGATCTTCGTAGGAGGGTGAACAATGTGGGTGGCCATAGCCGCACCTACCAGCAGGTGTGCGGACACTGCACGGACTTGATACGACATGCAAAACAGAGTGCCACTGCAATCACCAGGGAACAAGATGGAACAGGTGGTGGGCAACCAACCCAGCCCCCACTCACATGCACTGAGGAGCTACTGGCCAGTCTGGGGACACCCTCAGAACAGCATCCACAAACACTAGGTGCCATCGTGGTGGTGGGTGTCTCCCAACCAATGAGCCTGGAGTTTCCTGGTAAGTCAGTACTGCACATATGGCTACTATATTCCATTTACTTGCATGTGTCACTGTACATTATGTAATGTAACAACATATGCATGGTATGTGGACACACATGCTGCATACTACAGTATGCTACCCTGTGTATGCACACATGTGCATACTATATGATATTGTACAGGTGAATGTGTTAACATGCACAGTGCACCCTGTGGCTGTCATACAGTCATGGATAATGTTCATACTGCTGTGTCACCCCTATACAGGTACCTCTGGCGTGCCACACAGACATGAGTCTGTTGCAGGTGAGACTGTCATCGGTATCAGGCATGTTAAAGCATAGATCTATTCGCCTTGTGGCCAATTAACACTTGTTCACTTGATGTTCATTTCTTTCATGATATACAGGTCGTGTCACCCATCATTCACACAGGCCACCTATGTGCAATATATACAAATGAAATGATGCACAAACATTAAACCAGAGTATTTGTCATTGCTACATGTGTGGTCAGCTGTGCATACAATGGTGGAGGTGTTCTACAATGGAGGCATATGTACTATACATTGGAACAACACGTGTGGTATGCAAACAGTACCACAGAATGAGCTGTGATATGGGCAACCCTCAGGAATCACCATTGTGTTATATGCCCCTGCAATGGATGCACACATTGTGATGTGCCATCTGACATGTCCCAGACACATAGTGTATTGGCTGCAATAATGTCACACTATCCCATAACCCATACCCTACATACAACCTGTTGTCTGCATAGCCATGTGGATGGTGACATATCTGACATCTATGGGTGTATGTCATATGGGACAATACAGACATGTGTGATGGACATCATACACATTTGTCCAACACATGTGCACACATGACCATGGGGGATGGCCTGAGATACGTAGCCACACAGTAGATGTGATGTGTTTACACCCTGTTTCACATTGTCCACACATGGTCCAATTATAGCCTTAGTTGACTGATTATACAGTTGATGTGGTACACTGGACATCCTAAAAGCCTGTGCACAGCCAGTGGAGGTGTCACTGATGTCTACCATATAAGATGTGTTGAACATCACGCCTGTGTCATAGCATGGCAGTAGTCAGCACTACAGCTTCCACAGACATTGACACCACATCAGGCCACAGATACTGTACATTTCCCTTGCTGCTGTAGGACATCACCATTAGCTGTGCACCTCGTGTGTGTGGTACATCAGTGTCATGTGGGACATGGTGAATTGACAAGTCCGCTATGTGTGGACATGGTTGCCAGGCAGCTACGACTCTGTAGTTGTTGTGCAGGGGTGTCATTTGTAGGTCCTCCAGTGACCTGTCACATGACACAGCATGGTTTGTTGTGTATACACCTCAGCATTGTGGATCACAATCCACAGTTAAGTCATAGGTATGCATGCAGTTATGGCTATGCAATGTGTACATATTATGCACTGTATAGCAATATAGATGCCTCATGATGCCATGCAATGGCACAGTGTCTGTACTTCACAATGTAGAGCAATGTAGACGGCTCACACTATCCTTCCATGCACATGCACATTTGCTAAACATGCATTCTATCTGTAGGGCATGCAGACAACACCGCAATGTGATGCCCATTATGATGCTGTACATGTGTCAGGACACCATTGTGTCAGACATGTATGCATGTTAATGCACACGTCAGCAGATTGCATGTCAAGGTCACGTCAGCCATGTGTACTGTTATCCTGTTCTGGTCCACATGGTGTATCACCCCAGGTGTATGCTTACTAACACTATTAATGTCTGTGCTGCATGCCGTCTGCTGTATCACAGGCATGCTGCATGCCATCTGTCAAATCACATGCATGGTGTGTGTGTGTGTGTGTGTGTGTGTGTGTGTGTGTGTGTGTGTGTGTGTGTGTGTGTGTGTGTGTGTGTCTGTGTATGTGTCTATTGTAATTTAGAGTATTTCTTTGCATTCACAGGCGATGTAGGTGCGTTACCCTCTTGTGGTCCATCTGATGTTAGTGTCCCCACAGATACTAGCAGTGATGAACATATGCATGAGGTACAGGCAGGGTTGTCAGGGGCTGAATCTGTGCCAATGGTTGCTATCCCAGCTATGTCCCCTCTTCCCCACACACAGTTCTGCTGCCAACACATACCACATCACAAGTGGCCATAGAGGAAGGACAGTCAGCATCTGTTAATGTGGAACAGGAATGTGTGGTGGCTACAGAAGGTGTGTCTCCACACCATGGTGTCAGTATAATGTCTGCAGATGTGCCACACAGCATGTGGCCCATGCTGCTCATAGGAGGACCTTTGGTAGACATGCACCTGCAGGACAGAGCGCAGCAGCTGGTATCACCAGACGCATGTTCCAGACAGTAATGGCGGCACAGGCACGTGCTGAACGGCAGAACAGAGAAGGGAAGAGGCTGCAGAGGGCTGCTATCCGTACCCTAAATGACAACTTCCAAGCATTGGCAAATGCTCAACAGCAGATTGCTGATGTTCTGGACAGGCGATTGGGTGACATGGTCGGAATCCTTGACTGTGGCATGGCAATCCACGAGCGTGAGCTGTCTGTGCTGTAACATCTGGTAGGAGTGAGGCGTAGGCACGTGGATGTAGGCCAGCTACACCACCTAGTGCAGGTCAACGTGAGCATACCACCTCACATGCCCACTTCCATAGTGCCAGTAGCAGTAGCAGTGCAGCTGCTGCTGCGCTGTCCACACCAGGACACAGCAGGCCACATGGACATGGCCCTGGACGTTCCCAGTGGGGACATGGTTCCAGTGGACATGTGTCGTCAGACAGTAGCCAATCTGTACCTCCGCCTGGTAGTGCCCATGCAACCCCTGGCAGGCACAGGTCATGTGGCCATGGCCGGACACAGTGAGCTGTACATCCTGGTCTGTACAATCAGGAGCTGTCAATAATACCCCTGTGTAGGCCTCACAAAAGGCAGAACTGTGTGCACACATACACGCACACAGTAAACATATGTGTAGGGGATGACAACACCCACATGCATACTGAACAGACATGTCCAATCATATCACTGGCTCTTATCCACACACATGATGTCACCCATTGGTGCAGCCTATGCCCCTGGCAAACATGTTCACCCTGTGCATATGATGAAGCCTGTGCCGCATCCATGTCATCCACACCATCTGTGCAGGGATATGCTCAAATGGTCTGATGCACAGGGTGAATAGAATAGTGAGACGTGTATATTACATTAGTTGTGTACGACTAGTGAGGGAAGTGTATATTACATTAGCTGTGTAAGAATAGTGAGAGACATGTATATTACACTAGTTGAGTGCTGTTGACATGCACCAGACATACCATGTAGTACAGGTATAGCATGCATTGTTATATGTTCACAGTATGTGTCTCGGTAACAACAGTAACAGCATGTTGGTAATGATGCCCTGGTTCCCTCCTTATGGTCTACTTGCATGTGCCTACAGGTAGCAGTGTTTGCAGTCTCCCATGTGTAACTGTGGCATACTCACAGGCAAGTATGGCAATCTCAGCATGCTATACCTAGCCTCAACCGGACAGCTGGAAAGTCTAACGTACCACAGATGTCCACACATATACTGATCCAGCAGCATGTGTGCAGTTTAATAGGCTACAGTGGCTAGAGACATGACATCCATACCAGGTCACATCACAGGTATGTTGACATGGTGCAGGGGTTGTACACAGCAGTCTGGCCAATGATAACGTTAGAAGCCACTTAATAGCATGAGGCCTTGCTGTGTAGCAGTAATACCCTGTCACATTACAGGAACATGCCCACACTCACGGGGTCAACAACACTATAACGCACACCCCATAGTGTTGAGGTGAGGACACTTGCCTATGCGGTCATCACCCTCACAGTACTGTGCACCCACACGACGCGACACAGAGAAAGGACATGTACAGGTAGCCAGTACAGCTGAGACCGATGGCATCAACAGGGTAGAAGACTGCATCACCATGAGGGGTTAGCGATCCTGTGTGTTCTGTATGGTAGCATACACCATCACTACATGCACCAGACAGCCATACATAAATACACACACACACACACACACACACACACACACACACACACACACACACTGTGGAGACCACAACTGTCATATACATATGGATAACTGATGTGTGTGATACACACACCACACCTGCCTACGTCATGCTTTCCACACTGCAGTATGTACAGATGTCTACAACAGTGTACAGGGGTGTGTAACAACTGGGATGTATTCCCCACCATATGTGGCATATATGGTCACACATGCAAACACACATGGCAGTACTGTGAAGGATACACCTGCTATGTGATGATACATCTGACAGACATGCAGCAGTATTGGCTGAATTATGTGTACCAACGCTATGTCCGGCAATTGTGCTGCTATATGCACAGGATAGGATGTAAGTGTTACAGGTGTCAAATGACGTACAGTTAGTAACACCCGACCGCTGTGTTGGTTTTATGTCTTCACTGTCAAGTAACAGTAACATAGCGTACTGTTTGCACATGTACTGGTAGGATGGCGTGTGACACACCTGTGAGCCGTTCCCGGCGAACATCCATCTACACTGGCGGATCACAACTTTATGTACACACATCTATCCATACCTGATGTACATCTTACCATACTGTCAGCATGTCACCATATACAGGTGTCAATGATGGGGCTGCATTGCAACTGCATGTTGTAGTTGGGCACAGATGAGTTATTTACATCAGCTACTGCACATGCATGGTAGCTGCATGCACACTACAGTTTGTACATGTGTGTTGGTCCTACATGCCTGTCATGTAGCCATGTTTGTATGCATTGCAAATGGTGGACATGTGTGTTGACATACATAACACATGGACTGTTGTATGATAGGATGGGTGTCATGGGTAACTAGTACAGAGGGGATGTGTCCTCGGTCAACATTGCTCCCTCATATACTGTTGGCATTCAACAGCCATGGACCCACCTTCCATTTGCATGCGTATAATTGCTATAGCCACTTCTCTGCATGGAGGACAGCAAAAGCTATGCTATGTACATATGTGTTGTGTGTGTGGTCCATGCACATATCCACTGCAATTACATGTATGACATATCCAAACATGTGTGTCCGTTGGTGTACAGTGACAGTCATCTTTCACAGCTGTGTAAGACCCAGGGCCCCTGGTATGTGTAGAGCTGACCTGGTTATGTACAGTAGTATCATTGCAATGCATAACACATAGCGAACAAGCAAAGGGTAAAGCCAAGTAACAAAATGCTTCCACGAGCAGGACCCAGCTTAGCTCAACGTACCAAAAGTAGTCACTGTATATAGGTGTAAATACACACTGAAACGAAAGAACGTTGCAGCGTATAAAAAACTCAATAGCTGATTCAAATCCTTTATTTGGACAAAGCGGCAAAACGATAACTCATCCAGTACCAAACAAGCACTTTTGCCTGGTTATACCTGGCTTTCTCAAGTTAATTTAAACAAACAAATCTCTTGCCTTTTATATTCTAAAGTTATTAATCACGTGAACTTGTTAACACTGTTAATTAAAATAATTGAATCTATTTTATACAATCAAGGGAACAATGCCTTAATAAAATGGTATAACAGTGTACTAGTTTTTCTTAAAGTGCAATAGTGCATTATACAACCTTGAAAAACAATTGTTCAGTAATCTCGGTAGCGCGTTCCGTAAATGCGTAATGCTGTAGTGTGATAAGGTAGTTAGGTCTGTGTTCTAATCTCAAACCTGCCACGTGTGTATGTGTGTGTGTGTGAGTTTCCCGCTGCATGACAACAGTACATTGCTTTTACACTATTCACTCTCCATAGAATCTGTACGGCATCTTTGCCTTTGATGCTGATGCCAGTAAACTAGACGTATGCCTGTGTTAGTGCTGTGATCTAGTAATCATGGTAGCGCGTTCTGTACATGCGTAATGCTTTAGTGTGATAAGGTAGTTAGGTCTGTGTTCTGATCCCAACCCTGCCAAGTGTGTTTATATCTATATCTATATCTATATATATATATATATATATATATATATATATATATATATATATATAAAATGTAGATAGATAAAGATATGTATGTGGATATTAGCACTATTGAATGTGCTGCATTATCTGTACATGATCACCTTTGATGTATGTAAATCTGCTATGGCTCTGTGATAGTGCACATACTGTGTGCTGTAGTGATCCTGGGTTATAGTTGTGTAGTGACCATTTATTTTGTTGCTGGGTATTACAAGGGACATTGAAAACAATGATAGTACAGCACCTTTAAACGGTCGTGTGCACATCTCAGCAACAGTCAGCAGTGGTTATTACTTTGGAGGATGAGTATGGCTCATATAACTATGTATTAAATGAGAATACTATGCAAATCAGGTTAACATTACTGACTCCCGTTTATCCACAGGTTGTGTTACAGATCCCAAGAATGTATGTGTATACATTGACAGGTGCAGGACTGGAATATTGTTGAATGCATGGAGGGGTGTCCATGGCCAATGGCAATCTGTACAGCCTGTCAGGTATGGTCTGTGACTGTCCTACAACCTCCTGTATATGGCTGACACATGCTGAAACTGTGTACATGCAGACCCACACACATGAAACAAACAGCTAGGGCTAACACACACACACACACACACACACACACACACACACACACACACACACACACACACACACACACACACATTGCATCAACATTGGGCCATGCAAACACTGTTGTCCCTCTCACACACACACACATACTTACATGTTGATTGGATGGCTCAATGACAGGCTATGGAAAAGAAACACCATACCCTGTGCATATGATGACATCTGTGCCACCACCTGTAATGTGTAACAGTGATGCAGGAACAGACTAACATGGTGCTGATGCACAGGGTGGCTTTATAGCACTGTATTAATGTTAAAAATTTGTTAACACAAAGTGTGATATCCTTCTAGGTGTATGTAAGCAGGCATGATGCATTGCAGCTATGACCATCAATGTAGTATAGTTTACAGCACTGTTAATTCTGCAGATTTATTATCCATCCATGTGCCTTTTGACTGACGTGTGTAGTATTGGCAGCATGTGTTTCAGAGTGTGCAGTACATGTGTGATGTGTGTAGTACAGATTTATACATGTTTACAAACGCGTACACTGGCTTACACGACATTACACGGCATTCAACATTCTTACACTAGCTTACTTGTTCTTCAACGCATGCACACGGGCTGGCATGCACACACAGGCTTACTCGGGTTTACAGGCGTGCACAGGCATGAACACACTGTAAGCAGGTTAGCAAGAACCATCAGTGATATCCATGGCGTACACCATCACCGTTTCCTGACTTCACCTAGGATAAATCATAACACGCCTCTTCCACTGATGAGTAACTAACAGCAAACATGTGACACACTGCTCCGATAGGATTACAGTGTTTTATACATACACACTCATGATGTCACCTATCTTCTACTCCGATAGTCCCCTTAACCTACTCTTACACTGTAGTGGCTTGGCCCATATGGCATGACAAATTGTGATTCACTATCCTCAGCCTCAGTTGCATCAGATTGCCTACTAATGCTTGGTTACATCTCTGACAGAACTCTTCCACACATAGCAACCAGTACTCAGTAGCCATGTTGTCTTCAGCTTGCCATTCACCTGCATAGTGAACTAACTTTTAACTAACATTACAATTTCTATGTATATTTTAAATATTTTTCTTGTTTTAAAAGCGCCGCTGCACTATGCTTACACACTGGAGATCGGGGAGGACAAATAGAGTTTTATTAATTTCCAATGGAAAAATATGCCACTGGCCTTATATTTGGCCATTGGCATGCTTCCTCAACTAAATTCATCCCTTATTTGCAGCTGACACTGCTCTGTTTAGCTACTTGCAGAACGTAACTCGGTTAACATCCGAGTGTATTTCTGCACATAACTCTACTCTTGCACGGACAGCTTACTGTTTCATGTATCGCAAATTTACATCATTTGCATAGCTTTCACCTACAAATGGGGTAATTTGCATATCCTAACATTGTCCGTGCAACGTTTGTTTTAGGGGCTGCCTTACATGCCCATACAGGATATTGCTTAATAGCTCGGCAGACATCTTGCCTTGCTCTACTCTTACTCTACTCGTACACGCCGGCCAAGGCTCCATGACTCCTGGCCTAAGCTTTGCTGTGTGCTAATATGTCTATTTGTGGAGTATGCATGGCTGTAGGTATGTTTTGACCTGCTACATCTGACATTTCTACTGAGCAGCTCCCACTTACATCATTTGTAAAGGTGACAGCCCTTTAGGTACTATATATACAGCTGTGACATTTGACAAGTCAACACATACCTGCGGTCAATACTAAACTGACTAATTCAGCGCTTTTCATACCTTCAGATTTTTCTTGTAGTAGTATAGTCGATAATACTGTTTCCTATAACCTGTATCTGTTTCTGATACAAGATATATAATTTTATTACACCAATACACACAAGAAGAAATCACAGGCCAGACACCATTACATTCCTTTTGCAGGACACACCCGACCAGAGTGTTGTGTTCCTCACAAAAGCCAACAGGTGCTAATCAAAATATATTATGCTATCATCTACCTTATGGGTTTGCTGGTATTTGTGCTTTCCGTCAGTGGCAGAACCCACATGCGAGTGTGGGAGACTGAACACTGTATCGGGGACACTGCATAACACCCTGAGGGACACATTTATTTTGTTTCTATTAACCTTCCACATTGACTGTCACAGGGCATACGTATTCATTCACATTTATCGAGATACATGCTTTTGACTTATACATGTTTTGTCATTTGTCATCACGTCTTTCTTCACACCTGTCCACCTGATTTCACTAGTTGTGTACATTTATTTAGGACAGAGTTACCTTCATACCTCTCAACTGTACACATTTTGGGTAAATGTCATGAACTTAGACTTATAATGTTGCTCCTTTTTTCATAATATTGTGCCTTTCTGGTAAATTAGTGGCAAGCCATTAAGGACTGTGAGGTTAGATAATAATGACAGACATTAGTATTTTATAATTAATAACCCTCAAAACATTCATACTAATAAATTATCCATTATTCTATCAACGTTCTAACTTTGTCAGAGGAATATTTAAAATAGTCCCTATTTGTACTTATTTTAATATGCCTTTGTCCAGATGTCTTATTCTGAAAGGTTGAGAGGTATGGTTACCATCTTATTCGTACACATGTACGCCCATGATAATCGCCTACATGACACTGATATAAGTCCCTACGTCTTCCCCCAATGGTTTACACAATATCCAGTAGATGGGTTCTTCAATTTTGGAAGGTATAGGCATGTGCTATACCCACATAAGAATATTAATCACTCCCATGGGGCGGACCTACTAAATCTGTGCCAACCAACACCTGGGAACCTAGGCCCATTATTGCATACCCATAATTCCCATACCTGACACCCCTCCACAGTAGTCATAAGACATATTTAATGTGATCGATAATAAAGTATGAAGACACTTCTAGGCACTATCCTCTCTCCGCGTATCAGGACATATGTCATACATTTTGTCAACCCATGTGTTATTACCCTTGCACAAGCTACTGTTGCATGTACAGCTATACTGTAGCTGCAGATGTGACTTTCTTTGCTTCGATCATTACAGGACGGTGCCTGTAGTGGACCAATTTTTGGGGTCCTGCAAAGGACACCTATATCCATGTTGAAAGAGTAGAACTTGTAGATTTAGCACACTGGTACTTTCCGGGCAATGGTTTGGAAAGCAGCAGTGTATTTACCTTTCTTGCATGTCTGTATGTCTATCCATAATAGCTATGATGTAACCTATTTATGTACATGTGTTATATCTACAAGGACATATGTTTATATGTTTGTTATGTATATATCAATTAATGTATTGTGTGTGTATATATATATATATATATATATGTCTGTACATTCTTTATTTCATATATTTATTTAGTTTATAAGTCTGTGGATATATATCTATACACAAATATATATATATCCATATATAGATATATAAATAAACATGTAGAAAACAGCATTAGTTTGCTATGCTGTGAGTGGATTACACACTCACAGGCGCACTTGCATATCCTTATTGTGGGCTACATATGTTTACTAAGACTTTGTGCTTACGTGGGCTTTATTAATTGTGATGGTACCAGTAAAATATCTGTAATCCGGTTAACGGACATATGTGAAACACACATTCACCTTTACATATTTAAATGTCTTTACAGCACAGATGCATTCATTACACTTTAAACTTATATGCGCTGTAGTCATAGTTGACCTGGGACTGCATTCACGTTGGCCGGATGCTGTAACCACTATACTATTGGTGTTCTGACTCATTTATATGCTGACCCATAGTACATAGCTACATTAACATATGCCTCACCGCTTCACTTACAACACAGGCATCCATTCTCCTGCTGGGAAAAATGCGGTACTACATATTACACATTCCCTATTCCCTACTGCTCTGGACCCAAGCTGCATATTTAATCACTCCAAGGATATGCAGAACTCCAAGGCTAATAGTCCTGGCACATACAACTCTTTGATTGTCAGGGTGTTCATGTGGTGATCTGGGTTTAGGCTTGTCCGCCTGGTGAACGGAACTGCCCTGACCGAGTTCAAATGTCAGACAAAGCACATGGACAGAATTTGTCCATTTTATAGATTTTTACCTGTGTTTTCAGACACAGGTGTTTCGGCACCTATCAGCAGCTTTTTATGTTGGCAATACATAATATGGGTGGGGGTGGTTACAATATGAAATCCACGGTGAGGGGTGTTCCTATTCACATTTGACTATTTCCTGTATGCATTCATATGAAGATTATTATTTTGGACATGAATTAACTACAGGTATGCAGTAGTAAAGTAAACAAATGTGAAGGTTTGTTACTGTAAATATGTACGGATCTCTGTAATACACTGTTGTTTTCTGGCAAATCAGTATCTAATCATTAAAGACTGAAGTCAGAACATAATGACAGACAGTTGAGTTTCAGGCTTTATACTCTTCAGGTAATTAATGCCAATGCACAAACTGTTATTCTATGAACTTTCTAAGTTTCTAAGAGCAATCTTTACAAATTGTTCCTACTTTTGTGCCTTTGTCCCACTTTTATTCACGGCTTTGTCCAGATATCTTGCTCTCAGAGGTTGACAGGTAGGGTCGGTCACACCTACACACACATTAAGTGTCCCTCACACAGCAGATCAGGGTTATCCTGTTTACATCAGTGTTTTCATCACCCTTATACCATTTGCCACAATGTGAATGTGTGCAATATATTCTAAGTTTCTAAGAGCAATCTTTACAAATTGTTCCTACTTTTGTGCCTTTGTCCCACTTTTATTCACGGCTTTGTCCAGATATCTTGCTCTCAGAGGTTGACAGGTAGGGTCGGTCACACCTACACACACATTAAGTGTCCCTCACACAGCAGATCAGGGTTATCCTGTTTACATCAGTGTTTTCATCACCCTTATACCATTTGCCACAATGTGAATGTGTGCAATATATTCTAAGTTTCTAAGAGCAATCTTTACAAATTGTTCCTACTTTTGGGCCTTTGTCCCACTTTTATTCACGGCTTTGTCCAGATATCTTGCTCTCAGAGGTTGACAGGTAGGGTCGGTCACACCTACACACACATTAAGTGTCCCTCACACAGTAGATCAGGGTTACCCTGTTTACATCAGTGTCTTCATCACCCTTATACCATTTGCCACAATGCGAATATGTGCAATATATTCTCCGGCTTATTCATGTCGGGACATGTGCGTCACGGGCAAGTGTTTGATCCTGGGTAGTAGGTTATGCATGACCACTTAGGGCTGGACAGTGTCATGCACCTCTAATGCACATTCCAACTTCTGTCCAGATTACAGGACTGGACTTCGTGTCTTCTGTTCTAACATTTACACAGGTTACGTATCCCATGAGGGATATCCAAAAATTGGACCGATCCACAACAAGAGGAATACCGGACATCTTTTTGGAGTTACGAAAATATGATGAGGTCGTGTGCAATCCTGCAACCGCCTAGGGTGACACTACCTACTACATATGCATAGTGGTCACTATGTGTAGCTGTGGCTGCACCAAACCAGTAGGCTAAGTACGGCTGGATTTGGTGGACGTTCAGGTACGGGAGTGGGTTGTGTGATGTGGAGGGGATGCTGGGTAATCCATTATTCATCCAGGTGTGTTGCATTTCTTATGGCCAGTTCCATCCAGGTGTGTTGCATTTGTTATGGCCAGTTCCATCAGGACCAATCTGTGGATGTGTGCCGGTGACATATCTATACATTTGTATCACACATTTCAATATTCATCTGTTTGTGGGATTGTGTTCTACAGTATGGCCTGTCTGCTTGTATTGCAGCTGTTTATACATGTGTTTGTGTTTCTTTCAGCTTCACCCGCTGCTCCCTCATATACCTCTGGTTCACCTATTCTGCATACGACACAGTATTGCCTTGGAGGATTGTACCATTACCCATCCACCCCACACACAGATTCCTCACACCCCATACATCACTGCTTTGGTTGTTGGCCCATGACACTGCCAGAGTAACATATGGAATACCCTACATGTGTCTGGTACCTGTATGGTTGTGTGGACTACCCTGCTATGTTTGCTTTCCACATGCTATACCTAACGCACATAGCTATACGCCCATACTTAACTTTCATTACATGGTTGGTATACCCGGGTACTACCCGTTCGACTGTGACACATCCTGGCAAGTTCGACTTGTACCGCTGACTTCCAGATTTTGGCAGCCTGTTGTACTCATTGGTAGGATGCCACCTTTTCCTATGTCCAGGATGAGATATATTCCATACATATATCTGACTGTAGTGGACAACACCTCCCCACAGTCGACGGTAGGGTTGCCACCTTTTCAATTGGCCAAAGTGGGACATTTTTGGTACAAACATCACATTTTACAGGCCAACACATATGCACGGTCAGTACACAGGATAGAACTTAGAATTCTTGCCTATATAAAAGCTTATTCTTGTAGCAGTTTAGTTGCTTATTCTGTTTCTTATAACATTTATGTAATTTAGATACAGAAAAACTGTTTAATGCAACTATTACATAACGTATAGGGAATAATTTTGTCCTATAATCTCAGGACATTTGCCATTTCTACAGGTTTTTGTCAGGACACAACTGCCCAAAGAGGGACTGTCGCTCGCAAAGTGGGACAGGTGGTAATCCTAGTCGATGGTACGGATAATACTGTTCCTTTCAGCCTACATGTGTCCTTATTGTTGTAGCTGCTTATATGCTCCTTCTGTTTTGTTTACATGTTTATTCTATTTCCTATCACATTTGGTATGTGAAATATGGACATACCTTTTGTATGTGACTATTACATGCCTTGTGGGATATGATTTGGACATACGGTCACTAGATATCTACATTTCTCGTGTATTTTATTATGGACACATCTGCCCAGCTGTGTACCCTCCTTCACATTATGGGTAAGCTGGTGACCCTCACCATTGGGCTGGACGTACCTACTGGTGGCTCACTAACATATGATGCGTTTCACTTCCACTTGGTATGGCTATCTGCACTGCATTGGACTACGGCCACACGGTCTTCCATGTCATTTGTTCATGGGCTAGGGACCCATTATTCCCTACCGTACATTTGTGTTTGCTTCTTCACTTTGTGTTTGCAGGTACTTTCTTGCATACATTTCAGTATCCATGGCCACTGTCCTGATTACTATCTTGCAACTTATATGGAAGCATTTTAGGTTGCACATCAACAGCTGCCATTTCCATGCCTCCATGCGGCAATTCGATACACCCTATGCACTCACGCTCCTTTCCTGTGCACGTGGCTGTGTCGGCAGCGCACCTTCATTAATATGCATTTGGCACTACTGTGCCCTCTTCACGCCGCACGGTCGGTACAAGCCTTACACTGGCCTTGCACCGAGCTTCATGAATCCTGGGGCATCTGTTGTTAAACAAAGCCATGACAGAGAATTTGAAAAAGGAGAAGGATCCAAGTATGGCAAGAATAGATTACAAAAAAGCAGTTGGCAGCATCCCACAATTATAGATAATGAAATATTTATAGAAATATAAGATATACCCTACATTGATCTATAACATTGCAGTGACTATGAAACAGTGGCAAATGGCAAATCACTTTGCAGCCAAACAATGACAAAGGGTGAATTATTATTCAAGGAATAAAAATTCTCACTGCTGCTTTTTTTTGTCTTGCCCTTAACTCATTAAACCATTTACTGAACAAATTAGGCTATGGCAGTTTAACTCCCAGAAACTTTGCATCTACTTTTTGTGGATGATTTAAAATTGTATAATTGATTAGTAGAGGAGCTGAAAGTACAACTACAAATAGTAGTAGGTAGATTCCACACCAGAAGGTAAAGACACCTGTGGATGCAAATAACTGAATAATCAACAATAAAAGTTTGGTCATCCACAGGAACCAAGCACAATGTCTCACAGGCGTAATTTAAATTTAAACATTCGCATAGGCACTCATACTAATGCCTTAGCACATTCGCATAGGCACTCATACTAATGCCTTAGCCAAGCGTGTTATGGATAGGGGACCCGATCATACATTTACTTTTTCAGTGATTCAAGTTCTTAAACCTAGTTTACGTGGAGGTGACATTCATACATTTACAGAAGAGAATGAGCTTAGGTGGATTATTAGATGTCAAGCAGACAGAGAGCCTGGTCTTAATGACAAAGCCTCACTCAAACCTGTTTTGCGAAAGAGAAGGCTTGTAGTGTCTACTTGAATTATTTGACTGTTTATTTTTATTTTTTATTTTTATGAAATATATATATATGTATAGATACAGAAGCACCAGTGCGGAATAGCAGACTAGCGGAGGCAAGGACAAACGTGTAAGCAAATATAAGGAGAAAAAATAAAACCAACCACATGCACGCTGTCCTGCCGGCTATAGAACGCTGGGTAACTAGCTGTACGGCGTTAAGTAACGCTCAAAGACTTAAAGCACAGTTCAAGTTCCACAAACAAGTCAACGATCCTTCAGTGAACCAAAGTTGTTTAATGATGAAAAACACAGTGAGCGCTTTCGCCAATAGGCTTCTTCAGACTGACAACAAAACACTTACGTGCAAGCATTTAAAAACCTTTGCTTAAAATTTCATTGGTTGTTCATTAAATATTAATGAGCATCATTAGAAAAAGTGCATAGTGCAATAAATCATGTCAGTGAGGAGCATTCATTATACCTAAAACTACAACAAATGTATCTAGAAGCACCTTAAACAAATTAAAGTGCATAGTGCAAAGAACATATCCGTCATGGATAGTTCTCATACCTGATGCAAATACATATAAACGACCATCATCTTCAACTGTGAACAAAAATGTGTCTAACTGGCAAGAGCACAGTATTTTGTGCGCTCTTGCCAGTTAGACACATTTTTGTTCAAAGTTGAAGACGATGGTCGTCTATATGTATTTGCATCAGGTATGAGAACTATCCATGACGGATATGTTCTTTGCACTATGCACTTTAATCTGTTTAAGGTGCTTCTATATACATTTGTTGTAGTTTTAGGTATAATGAATGCTCCTCACTGACATGATTTATTGCACTATGCACTTTTTCTAATGATGCTCATTAATATTTAATGAACAACCAATGAAATTTTAAGCAAAGGTTTTTAAATGCTTGCACGTAAGTGTTTTGTTGTCAGTCTGAAGAAGCCTATTGGCGAAAGCGCTCACTGTGTTTTTCATCATTAAACAACTTTGGTTTACTGAAGGATCGTTGATTTGTTTGTGGAACTTGAACTGTGCTTTAAGTCTTTGAGCGTTACTTAACGCCGTACAGCTAGTTACCCAGCGTTCTATAGCCGGCAGGACAGCGTGCATGTGGTTGGTTTTATATGTATAGATACGTTTATGTGTAAATGGGGTTTGTGTATATGTATATATTTGTATTTATATTTATATATATATATTATTTATATATATATATATATATATATTATTTATATATATATATTTTTATGCATTTATCTATTTATAATATTTATAATATATTTTTTAGGTTAATATATTAGAAAGTTTTTAATCGAATGGTTAGATGCCTTTAAAATATACATGTTTTCAATTTAATGATGTGTTGATCTGTTTGGCCAATGAAATGTACTTTCATAGTATTTAAATGGCTGGATTTTCTCATTATAAATGTCTGAAGAAGCCGAAAGGTGAAAGCGCTCATAATTTATAATAAAGCCGGAACTTTGTTGCCTAGTTCGCGTATCTTTGCATTACAGCTGTATTATCTTCGTTGTTTGGATTTGTTATTTGGATTTGCTGTACAACTACAAATAGTTAAAATTTCTTTAGAAGATATAAGAATGGCATTTATTCTTGACAAATGTGCAAAAGCAACATTAAAAAAAGTAAAGATGCAGTAGCAGGAAAGTATCAACCTGGGACTGCAATGTGATGTAAAAAAAATTGATCATGAGGGAAAGTACAAAAACCTGGGAGTAGGTGAAGGGTCTGCAATAAAATATGAACACATGAGAATAAAGCCAAGTAAGGAATACTTCAGTTGACAAATATTGAAAACTGTTTTAACATCTGGGAATAAAGTCCAAGCTGCACATTAATCTGCTATTCCTGTTCTTACAGTTTTGGTGTGATTGAGTGGACTTAAACAGCATTGAATCAATTGGACAAGAAAACTGCTTCATGCATATCAAATGATATATAAAAACCAGTGCAAACCAAGATTATATTTCCCTCCGTCTGAAGAAGTTCTGGGTCACCCTGAAATTGAGCACAAGTATAAATATGCAGTCACAGGACTACCTGCCTGTCTGCTGATCTCGTCAGGTCTAGACATAGTGAACATTTTAAAGCATGAGGAGAAGCATTTTGGAATAAAGCAGGAATGGAAATCCAACCAGAAGTAGACAAAAAGCAGACAACACCTAAACGTGTAATAATAATAATAATAATAATAATAATAACATAAGGCAAAGGATGAGAACAGAAGAAAATAATACTGGAAAGTCGAAAACTACAGTGGCAAGTATAGAAAATGTCTGGAACAACCTCATGCTGACTACAATTTGATGCAGGCATGGTTTAGGAGAAGTGAATTGAAACCAAAAGATGAAAGACTAATAATGGTGGCCCAAGAAAGTGGGTCGGGTGCACATTCGTTTACAATTTCCATTAAAAATGTGAGAGAAACAGACAAATACAGAATCTGTAGAACAGAACTAGAAACAGTTACATATCTTGCTGCTGAGTGCCACACACTTATGGCTGATGGTGTGTATATTGAAAGGCATAGTAATGTGACAAAACTGTTGCATTGGGTATTGTGAAAATTATATAATATAGAAGTAAATGGGGAGCATCGAAAACATGAACTACAAAGCATTATTGGCAGTTGTTGTTTGTCATTTCATTTTTTCCCGGTTAGGGGTCACCACAGTGGAACTCCAGTCCGCTAATGATTGGCAGTAGATTTTTATGGTGCCAAGTTGCCAGCCCAACACCCAACCTTCAGCAAAGGCACACCCATTCACACATGTCTTTTGAATGCCACTTGACCATGGGGAGGACATGCAGACTCTACACAGAAGGCACTCCAGCCGAGAATCGAACAGGAAAACCTCTTGCTGTGAGGCAACAATGCTACCACTGCACCACCGCGGCTTACAAAGCGTTATTGACAGTGATGAAGTTTATTTCAGCATGGGAACATCCATTACCAACACTTCAAAAAATAAATGCAAGAAAATCAGATATAGTAGTCCAAGCAAATAAGGCAAAAGTAATCAGTGAAATTGCTTTATCCGGCCATTATAGTATCTTATATACTGTGAGACACAAAGTCTTAAAATAGCAAGCTTTGCAAACAATAACAAGAGCAGTGTGGAAGAAAGATACCCAGACTATTCCAATAGTAGGAGGAGCAAAAGGACTAATAAGAAAGAATTTATAATTGTACTTAAATATGTTACCATATGTAAGTTTTAAGGCCAGATATGTCAGCAAAATGTTTCTAGGTAGACTGTGTAAGAGTTGTAGTTATAGCTGCAAATAGTTTAATGTTCAATGAACTTTGTTCTCCCATTCTTTTATTTTTTAAACGCCCTTAACCTCGCTCAGTATTATTTTAGCAATAATTGAAAATAGTAAGGAGAAAACATGGGAATCCATGTCTAGTATTCATTTCTAAGGGAAGGGGGAGGTACTATGTTAGAGATCCATAAAGAGGCAGAATAATTGGTGTACATGCCCTTAGATTTATGAGAAAGGCCTGAGGAAACCTATGTTTTTTTCTGTTGGATGACCTTTATTGGATGACCTTTTAGAAACCAGTGGCAGTAGTTACATATGTTGTAAGAAGGTCCTCACATATCTGACAATAATCCAACAAAGCATTTATGTGGACAGTACTAGTTTTATGCCTTATGAACCCAGCTTAGTCATTACGCATGATGCTTTTGCCCTGTTACTTTGAGACTGTTAGTCAATATTTTGGCATATAACCTAGTATCTGCAAAACTTAGGAATGGAGATCTGACATTTGCTGGAGTATTGAAACACATGATTTGGTAGAGCTGGGATAACTGAATGGGTGGTAGCAGGAGATATTAGGTCTCTTTTCTATATGTGTAGAAAATGTTTATATAAATAAATATAGCAGTGATATGTATGTAGATCTGTAGATTATCCAGTCTGAGGCAGGCACCTTTCATTTAGGAATCTGTTTCAGTCTTTTTAAATTTCCTATGCTGGTAAAAGGCTAATAAATAAATCGTATTGCACAGTTCAAAGAGAAATTTGTGTTCTTTTCAGAAGTGTTGAATCTTGACACTACTGGATGGTAAGTTTCTGGCATAAACTCTTTAGTAGAAATCTACCATTAACATCATTTTCAGGGGCATATGGTCTGATAGAACCTTGCCCATCTTTTAATTCTTGATTGCTTCTGTGTTCCCTTCAGCCTTAAGTCTACAGGACAGGATGTTCCATGTTTCTCTGCATATGTCCTTGTAGATGTAGCAGTACTCTCTAAATAATGGTTGGCTGAATCATAAAGCAAGTGTTTATTGCGTGGCTTATACTGTCCAGTTCAAGCTTTTTGTTTTATATTTGGTTGTGTTTTATATTTTAAGATCATCACCTGTTGATTCTTCTCCAGTAATTTTTAGGTTTGTTCTATTTTTTGACAGGTCCAGTCTGTCCAACATTAACTGCTGATAAGGTTTATAAGAGTCTCATGTTGTTTGCAAGAGGTTACATTTTGAGCATGCCTTGAAACTGTTAATGCAGATCATGGATTCTGAGTCATTCTCCATATAGCTGTAGAAGATTCACCTGTGTATATTAATTTCATACATCAGATACCGTGGTCTGAACTAAGGAAGGTATGGGGTTATTTGACTTTAAGCAGTATGTTTTTGACTTGCCATTTAGAATAAATCATGTAGTCTTCTACTTTGTAATGACCTAGGTGTGACTCAGGTGTATACAACATCAGGATGTGTATAAGACCTAGATCTTTATTATATTTCTATACATACATGCAAACATTTCAGGCACAGACAATAATGCCCTTCTAGCCTGACAATATGCCAAAACAATCATTCCCATAATAAGTGCTTGCTTTAATATAATTTGGCAGTCAGTTCCATGTATTAGATAGTCTCTTAAAGAAGCAATCAGTATAGCTCTTATTCCTATAGAATCACCCACACAGTTGTCTGATGATTCTCTACTACTTTTTGATAACTCAAAACATTCCCAGAGGAAGTTGTCTCTAAATGTCCTATAAACCTGAATAAGGTCTTCTCATAAAATCTGTGAGAGACACTGGATAATTTCAGATAATTTAGCCCCTCATAATAACTACATTTTTCACATCCATGGATTCACTTGGTATATTTATGCTATACTCTTTCCAGTTTACTCATGCTTGTTTTCTTATAAGGTTTATGTATTTCTATTCCATACTCTAGTTTGCGTCTAATGTAACTTACAAACAATGGCTCATAAATTCATAGGTTTATACTAGGCTAATGACCACCAAGGTCTTTACAAGCCTAGTTGTGCAAACCTACTCAGTTTTGCCCCCAAGATCCCCGGATGCTTGTATGGTGGGGTATGCTTGTAAAGAGGTAGCTAAGGGTTATGTGGGTCGAGGGTGAATTTGCAGTTTCCCTTCCAATGATCAAGATTTCTTTTGAATAGGGTCAGGAATGAACTCAGGTTCATGTAGATGGGGAGCTGATTCCATATGGTGGGGAACCTTTGAGACACATGTCAGTCTGTCCAGCATGTTCTATTTATGTCACAGACAAAGCTCAGGAACATGGACCTAGTGTTTCTGGTGCTGTTTGTTTTGTAGATGTGCAAGAGATCCTTCATAGCTAGATCCGAGGATGTCTTACATGTAAGCCATAGCTCGCCTCTCAGTAACCTGTATGAGACTGAGTACAAGATAATACCTTAAGGCAATCTATGAAGGACAGGGTACTCACACCCTGGATTCTCCTGGTGAAGATCTTTTGAGGGCATTCCAACTGTTTCAAGTGCCTGTTTAGGTACATGCCAGAAGGAGCATTATACTCAGTGATGGGTATGCTAAGGGCTAAATACAGCACTACTATAACTTCCTTGGGCCTGGATGCAATACCCTTGCTTATAAGTTGGATGACATAGAATGATTTTCTTACTATTTTGGCTATGTGTTGGTTGAAGGCCAGATTGTCTCTAACTATAAGGTCATTTCTTAGGGGAGTTTTATCAATGGAGTAATTAGTTTTGGTGAGCAATTTCCAAAAGAGCACCATAATACATTTCTTCATGTTTAGCTTTAATTTGTTGCTTTGGCACCAGTCATTTGTTTGTGTTAGACCCTCTTGTAGGACATTGGTGAAATGGAGGGACTCTATAATAACTTTCAGTTTACAGTCATCTGTGAACTCAGTGAGCCAGAGGCCTTTGACAACAGCTTTGACTTCTGAAAGGTAGACGCCAAATAGGAGCAGGTCCAACACGGATTCCTGGGGTACTCTGCTGGTGACTGTTCTCCTAGTGAAGGTGATCTCACTGATTCTGACTTCTTGGGTCCTATCTGTGAGCCAGTCAGCAATCCAGTGAGTTATGCATGGATTTATTTACAGCTCAGAGAGTTTGCCAACATAATATTATGATGATTTCATCATTTCTGATTCCCTAGACTTTATAAATCTTAAATCTTTTTTATGCAATGTGTAGTTCTATGACTACCATTAATCAATTGTTAAAGAACTCAAAGCTAGATCTACCTGTATACCCAGATCCTTAAATGAATCTACAGTTTCAGTCACTGAATGATTTATTAAGCATTCACCTTTCAACCTCTGTCTCCTAAACCTGATATACTTAGTTCGTATTTACCAGCATATTCTTTCTCCTGTGCACAAATGCTCAATTTAGTCAAGTTCTTTTGCAGACATTCCCTGTCTGTAGCATATGTAATCAGTTAAGCCATTGTCAAGTCATGTACATGAAGAATGCAGAATACCTCAGATGAAAATGATAGATCTGAAAAAAAAAATAAAACCCATACAAGTATGGGCCTAGGACAGAGGCCTGTGGGACACATGGACTGTAAATTAGAATTTTACCTATTCAATTGCTTTATGATACTTGCCACAACTTATTTGTAAGCCATGCAGGTATCCATTTTACCAAGCTTGCATAAATACCTAGTTGTTCTAATTCATTGATCAGTTTTTTTGTGTATGACAGTATCAAATTTGAATTAAAATCTATATAAATTATATCACAGCACAAGTTTTCATTTGTAGCTGTTATTATATTGTTATAGAAGAGCATGTATGTTTAACATATACATGCTGATACATGGTTTCAAGTCCCAGGATTTCTTATTCTTGTAATAATTTATCTAAAATAACCTTCATTATTATTTTTTCCATAACAAGAGAATAAATGTGTAAGTCTATATGACTCTGGGTTTGTCCTATTCCCCTTTCCCTTAAATAGAGGTATAACAAGTGTATGTCTCCAATCTTGAGGAATCTCCCTACATTTCAATGACCCAGTGAATAACAGATATCATGGTACTGTAAGTTCATGCTAAAGTGTTCTACAGTCATTATTACTGATTCCATCTTCTCCTTATGCTTTGTTTGGGCCCAGTTTGACTAGTACTTTTTAATATTATCTAATTTAATGTCAGTACTGAAGTTATGTGAATGTTAATAGGACAATTTATCATCCCCTTTGTGGAACCCAACTGCTTTGCATAAGATTTTTGAAATATATCAATAATCTATAGGGTTTGAGGATAAATTTAAGAATGTGTATGTCTTTACTGCTACCACATTTTATGTATCTATAAAACAGTTTCCTAGTATGCTCAATATCTTTATAAAAATGTCTTCAAATTTTTCTTGATTTTTGTCTCACACTATATACTTTGTCAGTCCAGCTTGTTTATTTCAGTTTTCAAACTTACTGTTTGACCTGTTTTCCACTTCTTTATATTTATTGGCTCATGTCTTAATTAAGTATCTGTTCTAATGAAACATATCCTTCTGACCTGGTGTGCCTTCTTCCTGATGTTCAACATTTTTTTTGCATTCAAGCAGATTCCCTTTCAAAACTTGCCATATTCCTTTTACATGTGTTGCAAATAATTTTCACACTAATGTTGTTGAATCCTGTCTAGTTACATGTGTGCCCAAAATTAGACTTGGATGTTCAGCACATTTCCACTTTTTAATAAGTGCCATTTTTTTCATGTAGATATTTTTCCAGAAATTCTTTTCATTCATGCTGACCTATCTCCCCTTTCTATATGTAATTTGTGAAAAATAAGTCCTAACACCTGTACAAGCTATGCCATCTAAGAGGGATATAAGTTCTCTACTAACAATGAGAGAGTCCTTGAAGATGAGATCATTTCTTCTAACATGAGTAAAAACAACTCCATACTTTTCTACATGAAGGCATTCTAATGCCCTTCTCACATCTTGTATTTTTGCTCCTGCCAAGCATTATACCATTAGATGTGCATTATCCTCTCCCAAATGTAAGTATCAGTCCCAATAATAATTGAATCTCCAATTACTAGCATATCATTTCTGATCAGATTTGAATTATCTCCCACATCTTATTCAATAATGTCTGCTCTAACAGTTGTTACAAAGGAATGATCTTTATCACCCATTAGTCTGATTAATCTCACTGTTTTTATTCTGTAAGGGTGCAGACTCTATATTTTTCAACTCGTGATTTGATATGTTAACTGAATCCTTATTAGAGTGTCACAAATAGCTACCCTTGACTGTGCTTATCTAGTTAATTAAGGAGCATAAAAATTGATATTTCTATTTTCTTATATTAATAGTGTGTTATGCTATCTCTGTTTGTTAAATGTGATTTATGGTATTTTTCTGTCCCAGTAAGCCTGAATGTTGCTCCAAGTTTCTCCTGCAATTTGTTGTAGTTCTGTGGACATTTTCCAGACACAAATCACTTGTGATACTGTGCATGTTTCTGGGTTTGGTCTCATCAGGAAGACCTCGTATTTTTGTGCTATATCTGACAGTTACATAATCTGGGTAATTATAACATATGATGTTAAGTTGTCTATCTCGCCTTCATTCTTGCTGGTTGGGTTCAGAGCTGATCCTCGGCTCCAACTCGGCCATCTTCAATAGCTCGAGAGCTGTTTACTGGCTCGAGGCTACCCCATATCCCATGATGCCTGGTACTAGGTACCCAGATCTCGTTTGCCGCTTCAGACTGCGAGGTTGTCTTACTGTCTCAGGCTCGTATACTTCTTTGTATTTTTCTATTTTTCATAGATTTTCCCCTTATAGTGTACCTTAATTGTACTATTTCCCTAGTTAGACTCTTTACATAGTATATATCACGCCTGTTTTTCTTTTAAAAAACTCATTTTACATAGAGAGTTTTTCCCCACCCCTCCCCCTCTCCCTTTTTGTGGTAGCGGTTTTAATTAGAGGCTAAACCTCTTTTTTGTCTTTTCTACTTTAAAAAAAAAAAAAAAAAAAACATTTTTAGTAGTTGTAGACTTTACTTAGTTTGTAGAGTCTGTTAGCTGTATAGTTTCCATAGTTTAATTAGTTATACCTGCTAACTTGTTTGTTTTTTCTTGTGTGGGTGTGAGTGTTTATCCTTGGTGTGTGTGTGGTAGAATGTCCAAGGATACTAAAGTGTCAGGATTCAAGAAGTGTGACTCATGCTGTCAGAAGATGTCTCTGACAGATGGTCACACTTCTTGTGTCTATTGTCTGGGCGCGGTGCACCTGCAGGACTCTTGTTCAGTCTGTCATGCCTTCAGCCCAAGAGTCCTGCAGGAGCGCAAAAATAAGTTGGGTTTGCTCAAGACCCAGGATTCACCGACAAAGGTTCAGCCGGTGAAATCCTCCAAACCACCTAAGTCTTCGGCTCCAAGTTCTGAGCTGTCGCTGGGTGAAACTCCACCATCCACCTCGGCTCTGGAGCTGTCTGGGAGTCGAAGAAGATCTAGGTCTCCCTCTTTGGAGTTGATACGCTCGGCTCCATGGTCACCTCTGCTCCAATCGGAGCGCAGTCATAGGTCCTCTCACTCCTCACAATCCTCTAGACTTTCAGATCAGGACTTGGAGAGAGTGGTCAGCAGGCTGCTTAAATTGCAGGCCCTAGAGAAAATGTTATCCAGCCCCCATCATCAGGTGTCAGCTCTGTCCACTTCTGCAGAGATTCCTCCTCTGACTCCTCTCTTGAGCTCGGAGCTGGAGCTCTTTGGGGTTCGACTCATGGAACCGTTGGCTCCAATACCTTCTCCTTCGGTTCTGTCATCGGCTCCGATCCCTTCCATGGCACCGTCCTTGGAAGGATCAGGGTGCTGGGACTCCCTTGTTGGCTCCGAGGGCACGAGTGGCATCGGACCCTTGTCCAACCCTGTTCTCCCCATTCGGAGCTTTGGCGCAGGTGAGCTCAGCTTCTACATCGTCTTTGGAGCCGTCCCCCTAGGTGCAGAGAGGAATTCCGGTTTCTTCGGAACTGGGGTCTTCTCTGGTTCCAGGCGGGGGTGCCTTCAAGGTCATGAGGAGTGTACTGGCCCCCGAGTCAGTCACACGGTCAACCCCATCAGCTCCTCCCACTATGTTGCCTGCGTCTGCCTCTGTCCCTCCTCTAGACCCCAAGCATGGGGAACCAGCGCTCCAGGGCATCCCATTGGGTGTTTCTTCCTCTTCCGAGGCCTCCCCTGACCACTCAGAGGAGCCACCTCGTAAGAGGAAGTGCAAGAGGAAGCACATTGACTCCCCTGAGTCTGTCACATTGGATACTGACTTAGAGGATTCGGAGAGTTCCCCGAGATCCCCCTCTGAAGATGTCGCCTTTTCAGACATTTTGGAAATGCTTAGGCAGAGGGGGAACTGGAACCCCCTAGCCCCTTCTGAGGATGAATCGGTATTCTTGGATGTGTTTGGTTCCCGGCCTTCCATCTCTTAGGTGTCTCCGCCTTTCGACCAGCTTATGTCTGTGATGGCTCGGAAGACGTGGTCAGCTCCAGACACAGTGGAACCTACCCCAGGAGACCTGCTAAATTTATAACTGCACCTCAGGACAAACAGTTTTTGACTAAGGTTGTACCTGTTGATGCCATGGTGGTAGCAGCAGCCACAAAAATGGTGTTAGCAGAAACTTCCTCATCTGTCCATCCCCCTAACAAGGAGTCTAGGACTATGGACAGATATGGGAAGCAAATGTTTGCCTCAGCAACCTTCTCCATGAGGTCTCTGAATTATTTGTGCCATTTCACCCAGCTTCTGAGGGATCTCCTAAAAGAGATTGGAGGTACCCTTCAAGATCCATCAGCTAAGGGGGCTCAAGCTAAGGTGGCCTCCCAGCTGGTGACTCTGAATTCATTTGTTAACTCCTCCTTGAGGCTCATTTCTTATGCAACCGATGGTGCGAGTAGAGCTGCAGGCACAGGCGTTGCCCTTAGGAGGCAAGCATGGATACGGCTATGTAATTTTGCAGAGCCCTTCAGAGCATCTTTCACCAATACCCCCTTTGATGGTTCCACTCTCTTTGGATCACAGGTGAAGGACACCCTAACCAGGTGTGAACAAGAAGGTAAGACTCTCTCTGCTGTGGGAGTCCATTTTTCCATTCCCTCTAGACCATACCTCAAGGGTCAGAAGAGTGGAAAGATGTGGTTCCGGAAATCCCAGGGAGCCTTGCCTGACACACGTGGTGAGTTCCCCTCCAGGGGCAGAGGAGGGAACAATAACAGACACTGACCTCATGGCAGAGGGGGTCTGCAGAACCAGGGCACCAGAGAATCCTTCTCTGAGAAGCCCTTTCAGCATCCCTGAAGGGTTGCCCAGCTGCCCACCTCTGGAGGCAGTCAGGGGAAGACTCTTCCTGTACCCCAAAGCCTGACAAGACCTAACTCAAGACAAGTGGGTACAGTCTATCATATCTGGAGGTTACAGAATTCCCTTTGCTCAACCCTCATTACCATCAAACAAATCCCTTCCAGATATTCCACCCAATCTAAGGGAGCATACAGCCATAGAAATTTCAAAGCTGCTACACAAAAGAGTCATCCAGGAATTCCCGGCAGACCAGCTCGGATCCGGAACTTACTCAAGGTTCTTTTTGGTACCAAAAAAGGCTGGGGACTGGAGACCCATTCCGGATCTCAGCAGATTAAACAGATCTGTACAAAGAACAAAGTTTCAGATGGTCATGCTACAGTCCATTCTACCCTTCCTGGGTCAGGACAATTGGATGTGCTCTATAGATCTTCAGGATCCGTACTACCACATCAAAATGCACAGATGATCCAGAAGATTCCTTCGCTTCTGGCTGGGGGCCAGTCATTATCAATTCAGAGCTCTGCCCTTTGGTCTCACCACAGCCCCCAGGGTGTTCACCAAATGCATGGCAGTAGTTACGGTTCACCTGAGATGTCAAGGATTCCAGGTGTTTCCATATCTAGATGACTGGCTCCTCACTGCTTCCACCAGGCATTGCCTCATGCAAACCAGGGACTACACTATCAAAACTTGCTCCAGGCTAGGTATCACAATCAATTTCGAAAAATCTGCATTGTTGCCCTGTCAGCATACCACTTATATAGGCACAAATCTAAATACAAGGAACATGTTGGAGAGCCTTCCACCAGACAGGATATCACTGATTCGCCAGCAAGTACAGATTTTGTTAACTTGCAAAATGATTCAAGTCAGGTTCATCCTCCAAACACTGGGTTCCATGGTGTCAGCTATTCTTCTTGTTCCCCTAGCCTGCTTTCACATAAGAATCCTTCAGTGGCTTCTTTTCACACAGTGGTCATTCCAACAGCTTCCCATGTCTCACAAGATTATGATCACAGAAGCATGCAAGAAGCACCTCGCGTGGTGGATGGTCTCCCCATCAGTGTCCCAGGGCAGACCATTTGTGCTATCCCCTCCAGTTGCCACAGTGACCACGGATGCTTCCCTGATAGGGTGGGGGGGCATTATCAGGGCAGGACAGTCCAAGGCACTTGGCAGCCTCATGAGTACCATTTGCATATAAATGTCTTGGAGATGAGAGCTGTGATTTTAGCATTGCAAGCCCTTCAGGACTCTCTCCCTCCCGGGACCATTGCAATTCTAACAGACAATATGTCAGTGGTGTGATACATCAACAAGCAGGGCGGAACCAGGTCCTATCCTCTATGTTGAGAAGCACTCAGACTCTGGCAATGGGCGATCTCTTCCCAACATTTTCTGATCGCAACGCACATCCCTGGGAGCTCCAGCATCATTGCAGACAGGCTCAGCAGAGCAATTCTTATGCCTCATGAGTGGTCTCTGAATCAGGTAATTGCGGAGCAAATTTTTCGCATATGGGGGCAGCCTTGCTGCGACCTGTTCGCCACACCTTTCAACAGCAAGTGCAGCAATTTCTTCTCCCTTCTTCCACTTCCCAGGCACTCCCCCAGAGACGATCTAGTCCACGATTGGTCTCAGGGACTTCTCTATGCTTTCCCTCCATTTCCCCTAATACCCAAACTTATACAGAGAGCAACTGCATTGAGTTGCAGAATGATCCTCATTGCCCCTTACTGGCCTCGACAGATATGGTTCCCATTCCTGCGTCATTACCTTCTTGAGCAGCCTTGGATTCTGGACCCTATTCCAGATCTACTGATTCATCAATTGGGCAGACTGCATCGTTCCCTTCAAACACTCCAGCTCACAGCTTGGTTGCTCCACTTACAACCTTAGCCACGCTTCCTAATATTTCCTCCTCAGTGTGGGAAATTATTATCTCATCGCACAAATCCACAACTAGGAAAACTTATGCTTGCAAGTGGAAACATTTTTCTTGCTGGGCAGAGGCTAAGAACATAGATCCCTTTTCAGCCCTTGTCCACGAGATTTTGGAATGTTTAGCGGAACTCTTTCATTCTGGTTCCGCTTCAGCTTCAATCAGAGTTCAGTTAGCTGCCATTTAGAATTTTCACATTGGGTTGTCTTCTAACAACATTATGTCTCATAAGCTGTGTAAAGCCTTCCTCAAAGGAACCACTCTGCTTAGGCCCGCAGTCAGGGACCCACCACCTCAGTGGGATCTGAATTTTGTGCTAGCTTCCCTAATCTTGCCACCTTTTGAACCTGAAGCATCTTGCTCCTTAAAGTTTTTATCATGGAAGACTCTTTTTCTGGTAGCCACTACTTCTGCCAGACATGTTTCGGAGCTTCAGGCTTTATGTATCCGTCCCCCATACTTAGTTTTTCATAACGATAGGGTCACTCTAAGGATCAATCCTTCCTTCCTTCCTAAGGTTTGTTCACAAAATAATTTAAATCAATCCATAGACCTTCCTGTGTTCTTTCCTAATCACACCAATAAGGCAGAATACAAATTGCATCAGTTAGATGTCCACAGACAACTGCGTTTTTATTTGGATAGGACAAAGGATATCAGGAAGTCGGACCAACTCTTCCTTTCCTATGCTGAGGGTAGACAGGGCCTTCCAGTCTCAAAGGTAACATTATCTAGGTGGTTGTCTCACATTATTTCTTTCATTTACCAGCTGAGAAACAAAGAACTATCTATCAAACCAAAAGGCCACTCTACTAGGTCATTGGCCACCTCGGTGGCCTTCCAATCTAAGTTGCCCATGGAATCTATCTGTGCAGCGGCTACATGGGCTAACCCACATACCTTCATTTCTCATTACAAACTAGACATGGTTTCCAGAAACAGAGCTGATTTTGGTTCCACTGTTCTGAAAGATCTGTTCCAATGAGCCACCCAGGATAGTAGGTGCTAGGGACGGCAGTCCCAACCAGCAAGAATGAAGGCGAGATAGACAACTTAACATAAAGAAGTTATGTGCCTACCATAACGTTCCGTGTTAGTTGTCTTCTTCTCGCCTTCTTTCTTGCGTCCCACCCTCCACCCCCCCTATCCTAGTGGATCGAGAGGAGCTCCCCTTTCAGATTTCATTGGCTGAACCTCCTCTGGTTGTCCTTTTCTGCTTAGAAAACCTCACAGTTAGGCCCAAGAGGCTTCTAGGGCAGAATTCTTTCTTAGTATGTCTGGTATAGCTTTTTCAAATGAGATCTGGGTAACTAGCACCAGGCATCATGGGATATGGGGTAGCCTCCAGCCAGTAAACAGCTCTCGAGCTATTGAAGATGGCCGAGTCAGAGCCGAGGATCAGCTCCGAACCCAACCAGCAAGAAAGAAGGTGAGAAGAAGACAACTAACATGAAACGTTAAGGTAGGTACATAACTTCTTTTTTGCTACCACTCCAGCTAAGCTCTCTGAGGTAGAAAGCTGAAATTCAGAAATCCACAACATTGGATCCCCAAAACCTATACATTTGCATAGTATGCAGTTCAGAGTCTGAGACTGATTTACATGGTTCACTGATCATTCAGGTGTGCCACAAGAATTATCACCATATTCATTAGCAAGGCTGATATCAAGAATAGAGGAACATGCCTATCAGTTAGTGTCTGAACAATGATGAGTTTATCAATGCACATGCATCTGTGAGGAGCTATAAGAGTATTGGGGGACGTTATCTGCAATACTGCTATATTTCCACTGGACCAAAAGCAGGGTCCATATGTGTGCATTTGTTATAATTGGAGTATATTACTACATGTCCATAACATGCTTTTTCCTTGACATGCATCACAAACTCCTAAAGCCTGTTATATCTATACATATACATATATATATATATATATACATACATATATATATATATATATATATATATATATATATATATATATATATATCTATATATATATGATATAGATATAGATATCATACTATCAAAATGTGGAAAGGCGCTTACACGAAAATGTGTTTCCCAGTTTTCGTAATGCTGACCTGAAAATATTCATATCTACATTAGTGAATGTTAGTGTTCATTTGCTAATATCAGGTCAATGTTCTGATTGGAGACTGCACTACAGTGTGGATCCGGCAATTTAACCTTTTCCTCACTGTAGTGCAATCTTGGAGATGGTATATATAATATGCAGGGCATGTGGGGGTGGAGTGCGGCTTGCCTCCTGCTAAACTATAAAAAATTGTGTTTTAGATTTAGAATTTCCATAGCAACTTCACCACAACAGCCTGAAGGTCTGGTGTCACCTCCTGATATTTCGAATAATTTCAAATGCAGACGTCAAGGTGATGACTTCCGATATTCTGTAAAAGTGACATTGCCAATTTTGACATGTCAGTTCAAGCAACTGAATAGATTTTTTGGTGAAATTCAACTTTTCTTTCCAAATTCATTTTATTGAATATTTATAGAAAAAGAAAATGACTTCTTATCTCAAAAAACATATTATTAGTCAACAACACAAATGACAGTATATAAATACATAACAGACCAACAAAATAAACTATTTACATTAGTGCCTAAACTGTTGTAATCAAAAGAAAGAAGTCTTCAAAATATGAAGAATGTTCATATAGTATATCGGTCATTTCTGTCCAGTATTTCCACTACTTTCTGCCAGGAGATGTAATAAGTAGTGATCTTTTTTGTTCTTCTTCAGATAGTTGTGTTATAGTAATAAATAAATAACATTACAAATTTACCTTATTTGCCTTCAGTCAGGAATAATACTTAAGGATGTGCAAACAGAATTTTATTTGACAGCACTGGGAGACCAGACCATCTTCATAGGGTGTAAACCAGACTCAATGAATAAAGGAAACTAAATCTTTTATACATTTGCTTATCAATTCAGCCATGCAAGGTAGTGATATAAAAAATGTTTCTAACAAATCAATGACTTTAGGAATGTTCTCATTCCTCATAATTCTCGCTCTGTACTTCACGTAAATACCTTCCTTTAAGTGACCCACCTGCTTCAAGGGTCTTGTTTTCTGACCATGGATATTTCAAACTTTCCCTAGCAACAACACACTCCTAGCCTGGAAGAATCAGGCTAACAAATTCCTTTTACACTACTTAACATGACGATGTTCCTTCAACACTTACTTTTCCCTGTTACATATTAAAAGAATGCAGCTGAAACACAGCAGTAACTTCAACTTATAAAGCTGTATTTTTCTACAGTCATGCATCAAATTGTATTTGCTTTATAACAATCATATTATAGAATCTTTAATGAGACTGAAATTAACATACATTTTAATAAAACTGATATTGTCCCATAACAGTCTCCCCCCTTTGACACTATCAGTGTCACACAATGCATGTAATTATATTTTTATTTTCCTTAACTTGATAAAATAAGCTTCAGTATCATAATAATCATCATCTACTGAAATAGAACTTTCATTGGCTGGTATGTGCAGTGGTATTTCACATGCAAATGAGGTTAAATATCTTGTAAGTACAGCCTTCAAAATAGAAAATATTAAAATGATCAAAAATATAATAAAAATTGCAATTACAATACCATGGATTATGCTAGTTCTCAGGTTACCATAAATACTGCCAACCAATCTAAGACGTTTCCATTGTTTTGATGTGCTGTCCAAATCTTTGGCCCTTTGCTCCATGAAATTTGCCAGTTGTTCCTGTTCATCATGATAGTCACTAATATATGAACAGCAACGACTCCCTATGAGGGCACATGACCCCCCCCCCCTTTCACAGCAAGCATTATATCAAGTGCCAATCGATTCTGTAACACCTCAGTTCACATTTCACTCATTTTTTGATTTGCCATCCTGATGTGATGTGAAGTTTCGTTGGCTTCCTCCTGTAGAATTTGAGCAAGCATGGCGATTTCAATCATTGTCCTTTGCATTCATACCCAGGATTAATGACCGAAAATACTGGCTTTGCCCAGTGGATTGCTCATTTATTTCTCAGTCTACCTGCTGGTGGATTTTCAAAATGCTGAATAGAAGGGGTAATATAGCCTACAAAACAAAATCCAGACCAGTTTGTAGGCAACCAGGGGTAGGCATGATCACCAGAGATGTAGTAATGGTCCTTTATCTTGCCCATGCCATGCCCCCAGTCTTAGTTTTTTAGGTGCAAAGAATCTAACACACTTTCATGCCTGGTGTCATTACATTTGCTGGTTCCTACTGGTACAGTCCCATTTCTGGCATAACATGTGTCCCCATGATGTGTGGTCACAAGTTGAAGAGACACAACCTTTGAAAAATCAGTTACATTATGCCAGCTTGGACTGATGTTACTAAGGTCTTTTTCAAATGACACTTGTGATGCAGGGATGGGAATCATAGGAATCCCTGCCTTAGAATGATGTGGTATATGCAAACATACCCAACAGTTCATTATTTTCAAGTCTATGGCATACCGTCAAAGAACCAGCAAGAAGCTGTTTTCTCTCAACCAGTTTATAAAAGGAAGCAATAAGAAAAATAAAACAAGGGTACCTGTTTTCACCAGATTCATCATGGACTGCTAGTGAAGTTGACTTCCTCACTGGGCAGATGTTTTATTTGTCACACCTCAATCTCCCTCTGTTGACTGCAGTGATTTGTATGGGGACTCCACACGACAGGTTTTCTTGCAATGAGATGAATGTATCCATGTTGGTAGTCTTGCACAGTGAACAGCAGTCAGGGTTGTAAACAGCACCTGGAAAGGACCCTTCCACTGTGGTTCCAGGCATTTTTTCCTCTGGAAAGTTTTGACTTAAACCCAGTCACCCAGCTGCAGCTGATGACAGGGCTGGTCAGGAGGTTTAGGTAGCACTGCTTTTACTGTTTGATGATATTGCTGCAGGACATGATGGCATCATCTGACAAAGTTAAATCGGCATTTCCCACAAGAGGGGTAGCTGGAAGAGACATGGGTCTCCCCATTAATATTTCATATGGAGTCATATGGAGTCAACTTTCTGGTGGCATTCAGTGAGGCCCTCATACTCATTAATGCCAAGGGGAGGGCTTTGGGCCACTTTAAGTGGCTTTAAGGGTCATATTTACTCTTTCTACTAATCCAGATGACTGTGGATGGTTGGGACACTGAAGACTCAATAGTATTAAAAATTTTGAATAGCTCCTTTACTAAAGAATTATTAAAATGTCTTCCATAGTCACTATTGATAGTACATGGTATACTGAATCTCAGGAGTTTCTTGACAACTGTGACTGTGTCAGCTTTGCAACATGGTTAAGCTTCCACCCATGCTGAAAACATGCACACTACCACCAAAATAAATTGTAAGTTATGAGTCCTAGGCATCTGGAAGAAGTCCAGCTGCACATTAACAAATGGTCCCCAGGGTGGTGGTAAACATGCAGTCTTAATGTTTGCATTCTTGCTAACATTATACTCTTGGCAGATAGCACAATTTTTAGCATACTGAAGTATCAAAGAAGAGACATGAGGGGCATACTGACTGGGTAATTTTTTTTTGATATGCAACATTTTTAATACTAAGTTGAGTCTTCAGTGTCCCAACCATCCACAGGTATAAGAAACTAAGGGTAATGCTGCTAAACGCCAGAAGTCTTAACCTCAAGATGCACAAACTCGAAGCTATCCTCAGTATGGAGAACATCGACATCTGTGCAGTGACAGAAACCTGGTTCAAGGCTCCAGAGAGCACCCCAGCACTACCAGGTTATACCTCATATCATGCTTTTCGGCCCCAAAACCCAGACCGAACCACAAAAGGAGGGGGAGTTTCCATATTTATCAAGGATATCCACACCTCCAGGTTAGTGGCATTGCATGAAGTATCGGAGGCCATCCATGTGCAACTAACAGTCGGCAAAACTGCTTTTCAGTTTATAGCATCCTACAGACCACCCTCTCAAAGTCAGGAATCCCACTCGGCTTTCCTGAAAACATTGGAGAACATGAAGATCTCTCCGAACACCAATATATTGGGTGACTTCAACTACCCAAACATAGACTAGGAGCACTACTCAAGCCCCAGCACCTTAGCCCAAAGGTTCCTGGAAATTATAAACTCAAATGCTATGGAACAACTAGTCACCACTCCCACAAGAGGGGATAACATACTAGACCTGATCATCACCAACATGGGGACTCTATGCTCCATACCAGAAGTATATCCTTCATTGGTAAGATCAGACCATAAATTAATTTCACTGGATATCCACATCCCGATCCCACCCCCAGCCCAGAAAACTACAGTGAAAAACTTCTCAAAAGTGAACTTCTCACTTCTCAAAACTGAAGTGAAATCTTTCAAGGCCCCAGGGCCAGTGGAAACTACGGCCCAAACTGCAGAATCCTATATAAGTGCATTCTATGGACATCTCCAGGAATGCATGGATCAAGCTATCCCAAACAAAACCAAGACCCAATCATCCAAAGGCAGGCGTCCAGTCTGGTGGACCCCAGCCATAAATAGACTGTACAACAGAAGGAGGAAGCTACTACATGATAGAGCAAAATCCCTAATAGGGAAGGCATCTCTGATCAGTACTAGCAAAAAATTACGATCCCTCATAAAATCCTCCAAGGCCAGCTTTGAGAGAAAAATTGCACAGGACACTAAAGACAATCATAAGGCTTTTTTCAGTTATGTTAGGAACCTGGGATGCAACTCCCAGACTTGTTCTGAGTTGATTCTAAATGACAAAAAATACACTGAACCCACAGACATCGCCAATATCCTGGCAGACAGGTTCAGTGCAAATTTCTCCCCAAAAGAGCAAGTGTCTATCCCGGCAGGGGGCTGCCTCCCAAACATCTCTGATGCTCAGGTGAAGGCTGCCCACTCCAAAGCAAAAAAGACTGCTTCCATGGGACCAGATGGTGTCCTGGGTTGCGTCTTACAAGAACTCCACGAAGAACTAATCCCTCAAATAAAACAGCTGTACAATCTCAGCCTCACTACAGGATATGTGCCCACAGAATGGCGTACAGCAACAGTGGTCCCACTCCACAAAGGTGGAGTCTCCACGGACCCTGGAAACTATCGCCCCATAAGCCTGACTAGCTTAGTCTGCAAGGCTATGGAGAGGATCATCATGGAGCTCATAAACAAAGACATCGGGGACCTACAGACACCAGATCCTACCCAATTCGGCTTCGTCAAGGGCAGATCCTGCCTTTTGAACCTGGTTGACTTCTTTGAAACAGTCACCAAAGCCATAGATGAAGGGAAGATAGTCCACACAGCCTATCTAGACCTAGCAAAGGCATTTGACACAATACCCCATGCTGGCATCATAGATAAGCTATCCAGCTTAAATATAAACCCCTATGTCACAAGATGGATCGCAAACTGGCTCAAAGACAGAACCCACAGAGTGAGAGTTGCTGGAGCCATGTCAGACTCAAAACCAGTCACAAGTGGTGTCCCACAAGGTTCTGTCCTGGGACCGCTCTTGTTCGGTATATACTTTTCTGAGGTACAGGCCAACATGGGAGGACTATGGCTCACCAAGTTCGCAGATGACTGCAAACTGGGCGCCATAATCGACTCTCCAGCTGACACAAACATCCTTCAAAAAGGTCTCACAGAGACAGATAACTGGTGCCAGAGCCATGGTCTAAAGCTAAATGCCAAAAAGTGTATAGTCATACCCTTTGGCTAAAACAATGTGCCCACAAACTACCACATAGGCAGTAAACCATTAAGTACAGAAAAAGTAATTAGGGATCTGGGGACCCAAGTTGATAGCAATCTCTCCTTTGACAACCACATTGCCAAAGTGGTTAGAAAGACCTTCTACATGGCCCACCTCATCATGAAAGGATTCACATCTAGATCAAGAGAGGTAATCGTGCCCCTTTATTCATCCCTCATCAGGCCCATCACAGAATACAATGCCCCTTTTGGGATGTACCTTACCCGACACCTGCAGAAATTAGAAAGACCCCAAAAGTACCTCACCAAGAGGATCAAGGGACTCAAACAGATGCCATATGCTGCTCAGTTAAAAAAACTCCAGCTCTACTCAGTTGCATACCGCCTACTTCAAGGCGATCTATGCCTGACATATAAAGCTATGCCCAATCCAGAATTAATGGACATGCTCCACCTCAGTAAATCTAAATCCCTTAGAGCCACATGCTCGAGGGACTTGAACCTCAGCACAGAAATAAATAGGACTTGCTGGAGGGACAGATTCATAACCCAGAGGCTCCTTTTTCTCTGGAATAGAATTCCAATTCATGTTAGGCAGAGCACCTCATTGAATCTCTTCAAGAAGAATCTTGATGAGTGGATGGGGGATCGTAGGTTTGTTCCGGAGATTACTTCCGTGTCACTATTAGACAGAGGCACAGTAAACAAAACCATAAAAAGGGCACAGTATACTCAAATCAGGGGGTGGCGTAAGCCAAACAAAATTGGGCTAGGCTTATAATTGCCCCAGGGCAGATAGCCTAGTATGAACCTATGAACCTATGCCCTTACCAGGTAAGGTAAGGTAACAAATCATCAGAAGATTTAATACATCCATCTTTGAGCCACCTCTGAACTTCTCCTTGTGATGCTTCAGTTTGAAAGGCTGACAATTTCTCAAAATCAAACACATCATTACTGTTGGAGTTTGTCATAGTTAACATGCACCGATCTTTACAACAATCTTCTAATGCTTGTTTAGCAGCTTGAGCTACCAAGTTTTTGCCCTTTGTTACAACTTCTATCTCTTTTTGATATGCACAACATTTGATTACAGATAGCCTCCCAGGTAGCAAAAGTGTATCTAACAATGATTTTATGTACCCTGAATTTTTAATTTGATTTCCTGTGGAAGTCAGGAAACCTCTCTGTTTCCAAAGTTGCCCAAAATCATGTACCACCCCAAAAGCATAACAGCTGTCTGTAAAAATGTTGGCCACCTTGTCTTTGCCTAACTCACAGGCTTTTTGTAGAGCCACTAATTCAGCTACTTCAGCAGAATGAACACCCTCTAATCTTTGTTGCAACAATATCGTATCTTCAGTGCAAATGGATATTCCTACAATCAGTTGTCCTGTATGATTTCTTCCACAGGAACTGTCCACTAACAATTTCAATTTAGCATTGGGTATAGGAGTGTCCTTTAAGTCCTTCCTAGGAGAAAGCACACACACACACAATCATGCTCTTCACCATCCTCAGCAGTAGACAACAGAGATGCAGGATTTAGATGCGGCAGCAGATCAGAGAAATAGATGCATCAGAAAAAAGAGTAAGTTCATATTTACTTAGATGTGCAGTTGAGAGTGGTTGAGTTTTCATTTTAAGCAAAAGAGATGATACAGAATGAGGGACAGCTAATGTAAGATCATTCCTGAGCACCAGCGATTGTGCAAGATTAACTAGAATGGCAGCAGCGGCAACTGCCCTTAAACTGGGTGGAAAACCTTTTGCAATAGAATCAAGTGCTGTGCTGTAATAAGCTAATGGATGATGGTTGTCCCCATGTTGTTGTGCAAGTACTCCTTGAGCAAATCATTTCATTCATGACAGAATAAAATAAAAGGTTTATCATAATCTGGTAACCCCAAAACTGGCGCAATAGCTAAAGCTTGCTTTAAGTTCTGAAATGAATTTTCCTCTTCACTATTCCAAATGAGAGGCTCTGGTGTATCCTGCTTTAAGAGATTTGTCAAAGGTTTGGCAATTTCTGCATAGTTAAGCATCCACTGTCTGCAGTATCCTGTCATACCTAGGAAAGACCTAAGCTGTCTCTGAGTAGTCGGACGTGGGGCCTTAGATATTGCATCAGTACGAGATGGTAATACCTGCCTGCTACCCTGAGATATAAAATGACCAAGATAATGTACCTGATGTGACCACAATCGCAGTTTCTTCTTCAACACCTTGTGTCCCTTTTCTGCAAGGATAGCCAGAAGATGCAGGGTGTCCTGCTAACATTGCTGAAAGGAATTTGATGCTATTATTAAATCATCCATGTATTGTACTAATACAGACCCACCTGGAAATGTCACATTCTCTAAATCTTTTTTCAGAATTTGAAAAAATAATGAAAGGGATTCAGTATATCCTTGTGGCAACCATGTCCAGGTATCTTGATGTCCTTGATAAGTAAAAGTACTGACTCTCAGGGTGAATGGGTATAGAAAAGAATGCTGAACATAAATCTACTATGGAAAAGTAACTAGCTGTAGGTGGTATGCAACTCAATATTGTTGCTGGATTTGGAACAACAGGAAAAGTAGGCAATACTGGATTATTCACAGTCCTTAAGTCTTGTACAAATCGATAAGTATCATTTCCTGTCTTTTTTACAGGGGAAATATGAGTATCACTAGGGATTTTAGCTGGTATTATTATTCCTTGCAGTATCAGAGACTGAATTACAGGTTTGATTCCCTGCTCTGCTTCCAGCTTTAGTGGATATTGTGGAACTCTAGGGAGAGGTTTTGATGGATTTAGTTTTATTTTTACTGGTTCTGCTGATTTCAATATATCTACTTCATTGGCGTGCTTAGCCCACAAGTTGGCAGGTACCTACTGTAGTAACTTTTCATCTGCCTGTATGCTTCCAACAGGCTGTTCCTCACCTTCTGCTAAAACTGCCAATACTTCCTCTTCTGATTCTGTCGGAACATCCATATACACCTCTTCTGGGGTACAGTAAACAGTATAACCCAGCTAGCATAACAAATCTCTTCCTAGCAGATTTACTGGTACAGTAGTACTCAAAAGGAAGAAATGCCTTTCTTCGAATGGACCTAATGAAATGGGGATAGGTTCTGAAACAGGATACGTCACAGTAGCATTTGTCACTCTGACTGCCTTTACTTTATGGTATTTGACTATCTGAAGTAATTTTTAACACTGACCTAGTGGCTCCAGTGTCCAAAAGAAATGGGATTTTCTTTGAATTTATTTCCATCTTAACATAAGATCCCGTTTGATCTATTGGCAGTCGAGGGTTAAGATTTATTTCTGTTTTATTTCCTTGATCTAGTCAGTATGGGGCTTCCTGACTCCTTCCAATATGATGAAGGGTTGGAGGAAAAACTGCATTATTACAATTTGGTTGCCATTCAGTCCAAGTATCTTGGACTCTCTGCATTCACCTGCATGGGGATCCTCTTCTCCAATGTCCTGCTTCTCCACAATTGAAGCAAGATGTGTTAGATGAAGCTGGAGGGGCACTGCCAGCTTGTTGTTGCCAACTAGCTGCACCTTGTTCCCCTCAGCCAGCACTTTTACTAAATCCTCTAGCAATTCCTCTACCCCTTCCTCTGCTTCTGCCTCAACCCCTCAGGTATTCTAGCTGCCTGATTTGTAAAGTTAACAGCTTATCCTCAGTATCCTTTCTCTGCTTTTCCTGATGCTATGTACAAATATTTGCAGCACTTAATAAATACTCTAAGTCCTTTCCCTGCCAGTCTATGAGCACTTGCTTTATTTGATTTTGTACAGGGGCTTGTAGCCTCTGCACAAAAGCTGTTGCAATCACTGCCTTAGCTTGCTCTTCTGGGTGTGGTATTCCTGAATGTCTAGCAAGTACTGTTTTAAGGTGACTCAAATAGTCTACAAGGGCTTCCCCTTTATTTTGTTTACATGTCTGTATTTTAGACCAGTCAATCCTAATTTGACACATGTCCATAATTTTAATTAACAATGATGCCCGTTTATCTGTTAATGCATTCTCTGTGAGAATAAAATCTGTTATCTCAGCCTTTTTCAGTAACGTCTTCCTTATTTCATCTGAAGTAACTACCCTAAGCAGCTGATTTAAATTTGACAAAGAAAGATTGTAACTTTCTATTATAATTTTTAATTCTTCCCTAAACTTTAAGTGATCTTCCCTAATATTTGGAAAATGTTTAGACATAGTATGCAAATGAGCAGTGGTCCAAGGATGATGAATGAGTTCTCTATTATTAGACCCCAGAATTTCACTGAGAGGTGCCAAAAGATCCCCTCAAGAGGCCATGATCTCTTGTTGTACCCTGGCATGTGCACATGTATGATGAGCTACAAGAGTACCAAATAGTGATGCCCCTGTTGGAGAAGTAGAAACTATCTGAGAAGGATAGGAAGAAGACCCCCCCCCCCTCAACTGCAGAAGCCTGTTCAGAAGATGAAGATTGAACAGGGGAACTAGTCTGAGATGTAACAGTATCATGCTGACTGGGGGTCCGACGGGACAGTTGACCGAAAGGTAGGGGACTGAGAAACAACAGAATCTTGGACACAAAGTACCCTCACCAGTGCATATTGTGGTGGGGGGTGACGTAGCTGCTAGAGTATTATCATCCACTTCAGAAGCTTCTGCCTTTTGGCCTTCCTCAGTTTGTAAGAAAAAGTACAGTGGAAAGGCACTCTAAAATCACCAAGAAAACAGTCAAGAAGTGCCTGTAGCGTAGAGTAAAACACAGAGGTAGTTTTCCAAACTGAATTTTATTCCAAATACATATGAAACTTCACAGGTAAAAAGCACACATGAATGCCTTTGCAGTACATGTGTTTTCGTCTCCGTAATCAGACTTCTTCAGATGACCAGTGTTAGTGTCACTTAAACCATTTATACAGTAATTAAAAAAATCAACCAATACAAATTGAGCATGAAATAAAAAAAAAATAAATAAATAAAAATAAATATATATTTCCACAGACCCAAATTTAATATACAACCTCATGAATATTGTACTTTTCCTATTTAAACACATTCTAAACATAAAATAACACTCATAATACAATTAATTAAAATATTTAAAATATATAAATAAATAATTTAATTTATATTTAATGAGTGAAACATAAATATATTATCATGGACGCATTAAATTGATCATACACATTGTAAAAAAAGGAAATATTGCCATCTACTGGCCAACATTTTGATTGCAACCAAAGTTTTTAAAGTTTTGCAGATCTTAGTTTCAAAAGTGGCAAAATAGACATATCATTCAGCCCAGGGAAGTTGCCTGCATCCAGGGTAACTTGCCACCACAGTTCCCTGAATTCTATCCTATCTTCCCATGCCCCCCCCCCCCCCCCCCCCTCATATCATTCTTAATTTGTTCCAGAACAAGGAAAGAGAATTCTGCTTTTGTACAGGACTTAGTATGTTTATACAAAGCATTAGTTTCCTTCTTTACTGTGATGTCATATTTGTGTTCGTAGATCTTTCTCCTTAACATTCTTTCAGTTTTCCTGACATAGAAGGATCTAAATTCTGAACAAACAGCCAAATAGACTATTCCTTTAGTCTCACAGTTATAATAGTCTCCACTTTCTATCCATCTTTTCCTGCACTCTAGGTAAATTTTACCCATGTTCATAATGCTCACACATTGAGAGCAGTGCCCACACTTGTATGTCCCTAATCTTCTTTTGTTGTTGGTGGTGGGTTTATTACTCCTATACACAAGTATGTTCTTAAGGCTCTGTGAATTCTTATAAACTACCCTAAAAAGGAGGTTAGGTATTTTATCCAGGTCTGAAAATGCCACAAATCTGTTCCACTCTTTTTTAAATATTTTTTTGGTGGTATCATTCAAGGCATTATACTCCAAAATTATTGCTTGTTTATAGGCAGTATTTTCATTATTTTTAATCTTCAATGTTTCATTACTGTTAACTTGTTCCTTAAGTCCCTGAATGGATTTCAACCTAGTACCTCTTCCTTCTAAAACCTCCCCCTTAATTTTATTTATAAATTCAAAGGGATACCCTCTCTCAGTAAACATCTTTTCCAGCAAATTACACTCCATCCGGAAATCAGTCTCTAGGCTTGTCATATGACTCCCCCATACAAATTGACTCTTTACAATGTTTTTCTTACAGTGTGGGAGGTGGGCACTCCGATAATGGAGAAAAGAATTACAAAACATAGATTTCCTGAAAATCTTAGTTTCAAACTTATTATTCATTTTATACACCTCTACATCTAAATATTGTAGCTTTCTTTAGAAACTTTATGTGTGAAATTCAGGAAATCGGTGGTACCTTTCATGTAATTCATAAATTCTACGAACTTCTCCTTACCTCCCGTCCAAAAAATAACTATATCATGTATTCAGATTTTAAAATATATTTTTCTTCCCATTTTGCCAATATTAAATTGGCATAAGTGGGGGCACATGCTGCCCCCATTGCCACTCCTTGAATTTGCTGGTAGAATTCCCCACTGAAACAAATAAAATTATACTTTAGTACCATATCCATTAAAGCCACACACAATATTTTATCATTATGAGTTAACTCCTGATCATCAAAAACAATCTCCTCAAACATTTCCATGCCTGTGGAGTAAGGGATACAGGAAAACAGGTCAATAATATCTATGGTTACAAATAGGAGAACTTCGTGATAAAGTTCATCTTATATTTCCCTCAAAAGGCCCCATGAATCTTTTAGAATGACTTCCCTTTTTACCCACAAATGCTTTAATTTTATATCAACATATACCAAGAGGACTATGCGTTCTAAAGATGCCTACCACAGGAACACTGTACCCTGAATTGCTCTACAAATGGCAGCAAATCAGTCTTGAAGTTAGCATTAAGTATATGATGTTGCTTAATGAATTTTTTCTACCTCAAGAAGTGGAACTAAAGGATAAAATAAGAGCTTGTCAGAATTATGTAGTAACTAAATACCCAGCAGCAATAGTGGATATACTTATGGAAAGGCTGCTAGATAATGTCTTTTTATATGAAAAGAAGCTTTTAGAACAAAAGTGGGCCAAGATTCAATGTGGCACTGTCGATTTTAAGAATGGACATGTTTCAATGGCCTAGGGCAGATCCTGTGAGGACTGATAGGCCCTTAACACTGGACTAGTAAATGATGATGCAGCAGGCATAAATGTTAATAGACATAATATTGTTTCCCTAGATACTGCATTACATGTCTCTATGAATGTTAGGCAAGCTTTACAGGGGTTGGGAGGGTGGCTTAATGGTTAAGGTGTTTGCCTTACAAACACAAGGTACAGGGTTTGAATCTCACAGGGGATAATTGGCTAGGTTTAAAATGGCTCACAAGGGCAGTTAGCCTAGTAATAACCTATGAACCTACCCATCCCTATAGAGGTAGGAATTTCTAATATGGTGGACACCTGTGATGGCAGGGCAGATACATCTAATAAATCAGGCACACATGCCATAGTGAATGCAGTTAACTTAAATTACTGATGGTATTTCCGCTATTAACTCCCAATCAGTGATTGAACAACTGCTTGTAGTTAGGAGGAAAGTCCCTACAACAGGACAGTCAGATAGAACCAGTGAGCATATCCCTTTCCCCATCAACGAGGTTTACAGGGGAAGGAGAAACAGGTCTATAAGCAGGGGCAGGCAGAAACGAAAGGTGTCAGGAGAAGACCATGTGGGCCCGACACTCAAGAAGATGTGGGAAAAAATTCCCAGACAATAGTCTAGAATATCTCAAACAGAATACTGACTACAGGAGTATCCTTAACAAAAAATTTCATTTATACCCTCTGGTAAGAGTAATATAACTGATCTAGTCATTGATACGAAGTTGTTTGTATGTAACATACAGCTTAATCTAGACTATGGACAACAATTAGATACTAGTAGCAACCCCAAATATAAGAAACCTAGTATATATGTACCAGTACTGCAGCCTTTATCAGATGCTTTCACTAAAATGGTAGAAGAAGATCTACACAAATTGAGTGGTGAGAATAAGAAGAAGAAATGGTTTGGCAACCCAGAGTCAGAGGACTGCCCTAAATACATTGAGAAATGATGACAAAATAGTCATTAGACCTGCAGACAAGGGGGGGGGACCAGTGGTGGTACTTGATAGAATTCAGTATGAGGAAACCATGTCACAGATGTTAAGTGATGGAAGGTACTATTCCACTATACACATGGACGAAGTGGAGACACACATTAGGAGGATATTCCATATACTAGAGGATTTACTTATGAGCAGAATGATAGAATATGATCTATATATATTCTTTACTGTAACACATCCACTGATCTCGGTTATCCAAAGACTACCCAAGGTCCATAAAGATTCTTTTAATCCCCCTACGAGACCCATTGTAGCTGGGAGGGGGTGGGTCACTGAGCCACTGTCCTTGTATATAGAGAAGCAGCTAAGACCTATAGTGGACCAATTGTCACATATTTTGAGAGATACCAAACAGTTTTTACTGGATTTATACAGCAAAGTGACCATGCTACCATCAGGTTTGAATTTAATCCTTGTGACATTAGATGTCCAGTCACTGTTTACAGTTATACCTAACCAAGATGGGGTAAAAAGTATACACAGATGTTTAAGAGGAAATAGTAATTATACCCTTTCACAAATTTATATGATTTGTGCTTTACTTGAAGTTGTGTTAGAAAATAACATATTTATGTGCAATGAAGTAATATACCTCCAGAAGGATGGCATAGCTATGGGCACTTCTTGTGCCAACAGCCACGCCAACCTGGTCATGGCAGATTGGGAGAAAGAAAAGTTATTTGCCTTGGATAGTTTCACTGAGCACGTGGTCTTTTATAGATGTTTTGTGCATGACCTGTTTCATTTGTGGACAGGTTCGGACATTGAATTGCAAGGTTTCTATGATGAAATTAACTCACTGACACATTATTTGAATTTTACGATGGAGAAATCTGACCAGTGGATATCCTTTTTAGATGTATATATAGAGAAGTTACAGAACGGGCTACTCAACACTGGAGTTTATAGGAAGCCTTGCTATAAGAACTCCCTTCTTCATAGGGGGAGTATGCATCCCAGTTATGTTTTTAATAACATAGTGAAGGGGCAGGCCATATGTGCATCATGACTGGACCCAACACAGACAGGGTTTGAGAAGGAACTATCCCATCTATGTGAAAGGTTATCAGACAGGTCTTATAGTCGGATAGAGATGAATTCAGGTATTGAGAGGGCTCAGTTGTTGAGAGACAATGTTGCACAACCTTATTTTTCAGACAGGAGTGATTCCACCTGTCTTGTTATAACAGAGCTTCCAATCACTTGGAAATCTACAGTCAGAGTATCCCTTAACTACACACAGGACATAGGCCCAGTTAAAATTTCATAGGCATTGGGGAGTCTTAATGGCGGATCCTGAGTTAAAGGGACTAGTAGGTACCGAACCTAATTTTGTCTATAGGAATAAGATGAATTTACACAGACTATTATGCTATCCTAGAGGTTTCAGTGGTCAGAATGAGCTTTATTCATCTATAGGTACACAACCATGTACATGTAACAAATGTAATTTTTGTGAATTTGTTTGTTTAGAATCTCATTTCACACATCCCATCACCCTACAACTGTTTGATTTTAGAGTAACTGCTACTTGGGCGACACAGTGGTGCAGTGGTTAACATTGTTACCTCACAGCAAGAGGTTCTCTGGTTCAATTCTCGGCTGGGGTGCCTTCTGTGTGGAGTTTGCATGTTCTCCCTGTGTTCGCGTGGGTTTCCTCCGGGTACTCCGGTTTCCTCCCACATTCCAAAGACATGCATCTGGAGCATTTCTCCCTGGGCCTCCGCTGAAAACAGGCTCTGTGGAACCTAGTCGGACTTTCCCAGTCAACAAATGATAAATAAAATAAAATAAAAATAAAAAACTTGTAATACACAACATCTGGTTTATCTGGCTAAGTGCATAGCCTGCACTGCGTTTTATGTAGGAAATACTGATAGACGCCTAAGGGACAGGATTAGGGAACACCTGTACAATATACGTATACAATCTTCTAACAATGCACTCTCGAAGCATGTCACACACACTAATGACCAGCATAGTTTCAAATTCCAGGTCCTACAAGTGAACATACCCAGTACCAGAGGTGGAGCGATTAGAAATTACACAGAGAGAATTGAAGTTGACTGGATCATCAGGCTTAGGGCAGACCAGAACCCAGGTTTTAATGACAAAGTCTCCATTAAGCCAGCTTTGAAAAATAGGAGATTGTCAGATGACACAATTTATATTGTTATAACTAATGTCCCTTTCTGATGAGATTTTATGTTGAACTTAGATATGTTCTTTTATACATTTTAAATTACATAAAACTTGAACATATTTAAATTTATTTTTTATAAATTGAAATATTTTTCAAAAACTGCATTATTTTTTGTAAGTCAAATTCAAGTATGTATTTTTACTTATGTTTACATTTTATATTTATGACTGTATTTATGTATGTTTTTATTTCCATTTTTAGGGCATGTTTATGAGATGACTTTTTTTTTTTCTGTTTGGTTTTTAAATAGATTAATTGTAGGAAGTGATGTCATATTTAGGTGGCTACATATTCTTTGTGTCCCCTTTTTTGTATGTATTAAAGGTCTGAGGAAGCCCAACAGGGTGAAAGCGCTAACCTAACTCTGCACAATAAATCTTTCTTCATTTCAAACTTCGTCCATTGGATTTATTGGAGTTTACTACTTGGAACTGTTTTCATCTGAGAACTTTATTTACATCCACAGCCTTGGAGTGTCTCTGAGCTTTCTGTTTGAGTTTATCATTAAAAACTGTTTGTAAAAATTAGTTCACCCTATCCCAAAAACGCTTTAAGCAAGTTACAATCAAAAGACATGCATTGCCAATCTGCTTTCAAGTTTTCTTTACATCTTCTGGAACCAATTTCTTGATTGAACATTAATTCTAACTTGTGAGGCATAAAAAAAGACCTATGAAGAAATTTTCATGCAAATAATTTCCATTTGATTGACAGCGAAGTATATTTAGAAGAAACCAGTATTAATCCTTTCTCATTATTGTTAGGGGTTTGATTACTAATTGATTTGTAACAGTCCAAAAAGTTTCTTTGTAATATGTTTTAGTGCTTTTTATTATTTTATGAATCTTTGATAAGTAACATTTCCCTTGAACTATGTCGTTTGTTAAGTAAATCAGTTATTCAATAAATTTAGGTACATTTTGTCTGTCAGTTCGGCTCATTAACTCTAATCTATTTATAACATATTACCTTAGATGCCGCATATTTCCATCAAGATTAAATTTATTCTTAACTTGTCACATTGTTAAAAGTCTACCATTATGTAACAGCTGATGCCAATATATTTAATTATTTTTCTTTAAAATGTTTAATTATAGCTACATGAAATGTATTTATACACTCATGAGTATAGGCTATAGGGTATAATGAAATTACCCATGGCTTAATCTCTGGATTCTTATTTAGATAATTATTATATAATTTTAATGTATCTGATATAAATTTGGAAGTTATATATTTCTCTGATGATAAGATCAGACAGCTTGTTGGTGAACATCCATCTTTTTCTTTTAAGAACAAGAAGTCCCCAAAGAGACTGCTATGTTATGGGAACAGCAAAAAAGTTGTAAGTGAGGAAGGAGTAGGTACACAACCTTGTGGGAAATGTGACTTTTGTATTTATATTGATGTTAACGATAGCTTTACACATCTTGATACTGGCCATATCTTTCATATTAAAATGAATGTCGACACACAAAATGTTGTGTGTCTAGCTTGTTGTTTTCATGTTCGTTATTCTGTGTTGGAAGGATGAACAGAACGTTAAGTGAATGGATTAGGGAACATGTTATAGCTATTAGAAAGCTTGATATTAAGAATACACTAGCCAAACACACTCAGGAAAGTGGTCCTTCACATTTTTTTAAGTTTAAGGTTCTGGAATGCTTACACAAGGGGAAACACCTTGGGGATTTTAGGAATTTCACAGAATAGCATGAGATTCAGTGGATCATTAAGCTACAGGCTGATAGGCACCCTGGTCTTAATGGGAAAGTCCTTTTAAGACCCCTTCTCAAAACTCGCAATTTATATAATTGAGAGCTCAGCTCTGCTTTAATTCATTCATTATGACATCATTCATAGTGGTTCTTATTGTTTTTTTATTTATCATGTGATTTTAATTAGGTTTGTAGTGAACTATATATTGAGTTGTCCTTGTCATTGTTTTAATTGGTCTGAAGTAGTGCTGTAAGAAGTATGAAAGCACTAACCTATTAAAGTTTGTGTTTTTATTATTTTTTGCCATGGTTGGTCTGGTCTGTTTTTGCATACATGGATTTGTTGATGGTTTGACCATGTGTTCATAGGTTCATAGGTGTGTACTAGGCTAATGGCAATGTGGCCTTTACAAGCCTAGCAATAGGATTACCCTGGCATAGTATCACCCGACCTCAGCTTCCAGTGCCTCTGTCGAGTAGAGTCACTGGAGTTATCCCTGAGGTGAATTTTCTGTTTCTCATCCATTCATCAAGATTTCTGTTGATGAGGGTCAGTGAGGTGCTCTGCTTGACATGTATGGGAAGTCTGCTCCATAGCATGGGCAGTCTCTGGGTTATGAACCTGTCCCTCCAGCATGTTCTGTTAATTGTGGTAATGAGGTTGAGGTCTCTAGAGCATGTGGTGTGCAGGGATTGGGATTTCTTTAGATGTAGCATTTCTAACAGAGCTGGGTCAAACATGGCTTTGTAAGTCAAGCAGAGATCACCTCTAAGTAGGCGATATGATACAGAGAATAGTTGGAGTTGGACAAGTGTTTAAGACCTAAGATCCTCTTTGTGAGGTACTTTTGTGTCCTCTCCAGTTGTTACAGGTGTCTAGTGAGGTACATGCCAAATGGGGCATTGTACTCAATTATTGGTCTAATGAGAGAAGAGTAGAGGGAGACAATGACCTCTTTCTTCCTAGATGCAAAACCCTTAGTAATGAGATGTGCCACATAGAAGTACTTTCTGACCACAGTGGCTGTGTGGTGATCAAAATAGAGGTTGCTGTCAACCTGTGTTCCCAGATCTCTTCATAGGTTCATAGGTAGATACTAGGCTATCGGCCCTGGGGCCTATACAAGCCCAGCCAAAAAGATACCCTGGCTTTTGCCACCCAAGAAAATTATTTTCCTGTGCCACTGTCAAGCAGAGCCACATAGGTGATCCCCGGGGTGAATGTCCTATTTCCCATCCAATCATCAAGAGTTTTTCTTATAACATCTTCTGTGTTCAGTCGACTACCTTCATTGTGGTAATTCATGGGAACCGGGTTTTTCCCAAAGGGGATGGCAACACATGTTTTGGCATTGAGCTTAAGGCCATGGTTATAACACTAGTCGTTGGTCTCAGTGAGGCCATTCTGTAGGATGTCAACATCACTTAGGGAGTTAATAATAGCTCCCAACATGCAATCGTCTGTGAACTTTGTCAGCCAATGTTCCTTTGTGTTGGCCTAGACTTCAGAGAAGTAGATAGCAAACAGGAGACGACCCAGGACTGAACCCTGTGAGGCTCCACTCGTGACTAGTCAACAGTCTGACTTGGAGTCAGCTACTTTAACACTGTGGGTTCTATCTGTGAGCCAGTTTGTGACTCACCTAGTAATATAGCAGTTGATGCCAAACTTAGTGAGTTTTTCTATGATTCCTGAGTAAGGAATGGTATCAAAAGCTTTGGCCAGATCAAGGTAGGCTGTATGAACCACCTTACCTTCATACACAGCTCTGGTGACTGACTCAAAGAAGTCAACCAAGTTGAGCAGGCATGATCTACCCTTCACAAAACCAAACTGTGTGGGATCCAGAGTTTGGAGACTCCATATACCCTTGTTTATTAGGTCCATGATGATGATGCATTCCATATTTTTGCATATCAGACTCATCAGGCTTATAGGGCAATAGTTCCCAGGGTCTGTAGTCACTCCTCCTTTGTGGAGAGGGATGACTGTAGCAGTGTGCCATTTGGAAGGGTCAAACCCTAAGGTGAGGCTGTGATTGAATAGGGCACACAGGTGAGGTGCCAGTTCACTCTGTAGTTCATGTAGCACACAACCAGGGATATTGTCAGGTCCCATAGAAGCTGTATTCTTGGCCTTGGACAGTGCTGTTTTTAACCTGTTCAGCAGTAATACTAGGTGCCTGGCAATCTACTGGTATTGTGATTGGTCCTTTGGGGGGGGTAAAGTTGGCACTGAATCTGTCGGCCAGGATACTGACAATATCTGTTGCATTAGCTCAAAGCAAATCTTGATATTGCCATGGAGATTCTCTATGTAACTATAGAAAGCCTTGTGGTTGTTTTTACTATCTGCTGCAATTCTGTTTTCATAGCTAGCTTTAGAGGATTTGATGAGGGATTTCAACTTTTTGTTGAGGCTGATAAGGGAGTTTTTCCAGTCTTTGGACTTCACCTTATTCTGCATCAGTTTGTTCCTTCTGTTGTAGAGTTTGTTTATGGCAGGGGACCACCAGATTGGCTTCCTTTTTTTGGAGGAGAGTGTCTTGGTTCTATTGGGTATGGTGAGATCCATGCATTTGGGTACGTGTTCATACAATGCATTGGTGTATGATTTTGCAGTCACGCAACTATTCTCCATTTGCATGGGTGCCATGAAGTTAGCCACCTCTGTTTTTAGGAGCCAAAGTTAGCTTTGGAGAAGTTTTTCATGGTGGTTACCTTTGTGGGGGATGGGTTAGGAGGGATGTGGATTTCCAAGGGTGATTAGTTTGTGGTTGGATCTAACCAGGGAGAAGCTGACTATTGGTATAGAGCAATGGTCACCCATGTTAGTAATGACCAGGTCAAGGATGTTGCTACCTCTAGTGGGAGTAAGAACAAGCTGGTCCAGGGCATTGGAATTAATGAACTCCAGGAAACATTGGGCAAGTGTATTGGTACATGAGTAGTTTACCCAGTTAATGGAGGGGTAGTTGAAGTCGCCTAGTAAGAGAGTGTTAGGTTGGACCCTATTATTCTACAGGGTGCTTAGGAACATGGAGTGCCAGTGTTGGACATGGTTGAGGACCTATAGTAGGCTACAACCTGAATCACTGTCTTACCCAATGTTAGCTGCACCTGAAGTAACCCTGATGTGTTATGTTGGGCTATCATTCTGGAGGTGTGCACATCCTTAATGAATATGGAAACACAACTGCCTTTGGAGCTTCTGTCCAAGTTCTGGGGCCAAAAGGTGTGGAATGAGTTATAGCTTGGTAGTGGAGGGGTGCTTTCTGCTGCCTTGAACCAAGTCTCTGTTACAGCACAAATGCCGATGTTCTCCATTATAAGGAGTGCTTCGAGTGAGTGCATTTTGAGATTTAGACTTCTAGCATTGAGCAGTATGACCTTCAGATTGCATTTGTTTGTAGCTGCTTGGGTGGTAATTAGGTCTTTGAAACACCACCATTTTCTTTGTAAATGAACAATGAACTTGATGTTTTAAGGATTTTATGATTGCTTTTTTGAGTTAGAAATTGCTTTGTTTGTATCTTAGCAATGCTGAATGTACTTTTCATGATTGGTTGTTGCTGATTACTTTGTTGCTATTTATATGTGTTTTGAATAGGTATTTTAGTATGGTCTGAGGAAGTGATGTGGATCATGAAACTGCTTACCTATATTTAATAAATTATTATTTTGAGTCGTCAGTTGCTATTGTTATTGTATAGTGTTTAAGCTTTACCTCTGCCGTACTTTTGTGTTGAAAATATTTGGACTACACTGGGTATTTTATTTTATTTCATTTAATCAATAGTTTACTTGTTTCATTAATTTAATTAACATTTTACTTGTTTCATATGATTATTTAGGGGAAGCATTTCCTGATTTTCAATACAGCAATATTATTGGTTGTATTTTTAAACACTCTAGTCCCAGTGCTTCTTTTACAAAAGGTACAAGATCTCAATTAGTAGATTTAAGCAAGAATTCACATTTCTTACTAGATTCTAAAGAAGTTCTCTTTTAAGTTAATAAAAAAATGAAAGCACTTAATCTGCTTTTTCAGAGTAGCTTTCTATTTGTTTTATCAGTAGAACTCGTTTGTTATTTGATTTGGTTTTCTTTGGTTTTATTCTGCTTTTTGTCATTTCTATCATTTGGATAGTTTGGGGCAACAGCACCAACATGCTTGGAAAGTGTTTTACTCAGGATTCAAATTTGAATTTATCCACTCATCCAGTCCCCAGTGATTTAGTGGATGCTACTCAGAAATTAATAATGGCAGTCTTGAGTATTTGTTCCCTATTGGACAATTATAGATTAGCGATGAGTATGAATAAGATGTTTTCCTTCTACATCTGGTCTAGAACACATGGGAAACACAGGCTTCAGGAATTTGAACTCATCAAGTTCACAGAACAGGTACAGAAAATATATTTGAATTAATGTCTAAATCTGTTATCAATCTGTTTTTTTGGTTTTGGTCAAACCACTAATTTAGCAGAACCTAATGTCAGTGAAAGATCTGTTAGTTGTTATGAAGTCTGCAAAAAATACATTTTTAAATTGGAGAATTTAATCATCATATACAAAATGCAGCAGTATGAGTTAGTATATCTGGAAGTGTATGAATAATTTAACTATGTTCCCATTGGGTTAAGGGTCTTTAAGTTACAAATGATGTGAACTATAATGATGTTTATTTTGACATTAGTGAATTTATTTAATGACATTGGTGTTAAACTTATGACTGTACTCATTGAAGATTATAAACAAATAGTTGGAAATTTGATGGAAGAGATTAGCATTTTAGATGGTAACATAAAGAATTCCAGCTGCTTTGCACAATTGCAAACATTATACAGTGGCATATCAGTTAAGGCTCAGTGGTGCACAGCCACAATTATTCATAGGTTCATACGTTCATACTAGGCTATCTGAACTAGGGCATTTATAAGCCTAGCCAGAGTGTGTTTGGCTTTCGCCACCCATTTTAAATGAATTTTGCTATGCCCTTTTTCGAGGTTAATATACTGTGCCTCTGTCTAACAGTGACACAGAAGTGATACCCTGGGGTAAACCTACGATCTCCCATCCACTCATCAAGATTCCTCTTGAAGAGAGTCAATGAGGGACTCTGCCTAACCTGGACTTGGATTTTATTCCAGAGTGAAGGGAGCCTCTGGGTTATGAATCTGTCCCTCCAGCATGTCCTATTTTTTTCAGTGCTGAGGTTCAAGTCTCTCAAGCGCGTAGCTCGATGGGATTTGGATTTTCTGAGGTGCAGCATGTCCATTAATTCCGGGTTGGACATGGCTTTATACGTCAGGCACAGATCGCCTCTGAGCAGACGGTATGCCACTGAGTAGAGCTGGAGTTTCTTTAACCGGGCAGCATATGGCATCTGTTTGAGCCCTTTGATCCTCTTGGTGAGGTACTTTTGCGGTCTTTCCAGTTACTGCAGGTGTCTGGTAAGGTACATCCCAAAAGGGGCATTGTACTCAATTATGGGCCTGATGAGGGATGAGTAAAGAGACACGATGACCTCCCCTGATCTAGATGTGAATCCCTTCATGATTAGGTGGGCTATATAAAGTGTTTTTCTAACCACTTTGGCCACGTGGTTGTCAAATGAGAGATTGCTATCAACTTGGGTCCCCAGGTCCCTAATTACTTCTTCTGTACTTAATGGATTACCACCTATGTGGTAATTTGTGGGCACTTTGTTTTGCCAAAGGGATGACTATACACTTTTGGCGTTTAGCTTGAGGCCATGGCTCCGGCACCAGTTGTCTGTTTCTATGAGGCCCTTTTGGAGGATGCTTGTGTTGGCTGGAGAGTCGATTATGGCGCCCAGTTTGTGAACTTAGTCAGCCACAATCCTTCCATGTTGGCCTGTACCTCTGAGAAATATATACCGAACAAGAGAGGTCCCAGGACTGAGCCTTGTGGGACACCACTTGTAACTGGTTTGGAGTCTGACATGGCTCCAGCAATTCTAACCATGTGGGTTCTGTCCTTGAGCCAGTTTGCAACCCATCTAGTGACATAGGGGTTTATATTTAAGCTGGTGAGCTTATCTGTAATGCCCGAGTGGGGTATTGTATCGAAGGCTTTTGCAAGGTCCTGGTAGGCTGTGTGGACCACCTTCCCCTCACCAATGGCCTTGGTGACTGTTTCAAAGAAATCGACCAGGTTTAAGAGGCAGGATCTGCCCTTAACAAAGCCAAACTGGGTAGAATCCAGTGTCTGTAGGTCCCCAATATCTTTATTTATGAGGTCCATGATGATCCTTTCCATAGCTTTGCAGACCAAGCTAGTCAGGCTTATAGGGCAATAGTTTCCAGGATCCGTTGAGACACCACCTTTGTGGCGAGGGACCACCGTTGCTGTACACCACTCTTTAGGTATATATCCTGTAATAAGGCTGAGATTGAACAGTAGTTTTATGTTTGGGTTTAGCTCTTCTTGGAGTTCATGTAGGACACAGCCCGGGACAGCGTCTGGTCCCATTGATGCTGTGTTTTTTGCTTTGGAGAGGGCGGCTCTTACCTGAGCATCTGAGATTGTCAGGGGGGCATCACTCTGCTGGGATAGATATTTTCCCTTTTGGTGGGGAAGGGGAGAGAAGTTTGTGCTGAATCTGTTAGCTGGGATGTTGGCAATGTCTGTGGGTTTGGTATATTTTTTGTCATTTTGCACTAATTCTGTGCATATCTGGGAATTCCCACCCAGGTTCCTAACATAACTAAAGAAAGCCTTGTGATTATCCTTAGTGTCCTGTGCAATTTTTCTCTCAAAGCTGGCCTTACACGATTTTATGAGTGCCCATAGTTTTTTGCTAATACTGATCAGAGATGGGTTCCCTTTTTGTGATTTTGCTCTATCATGTAGTAGCTTCCTCCTTCTATTGTATAGTTTGTTTATGGCTGGGGTCCACCAGACAGGATGTCTGCCTTTGGAGGACTGGGTCTTGGTTTTATTTGGGATTGCATGATCCATGCATTACTGAAGGTGCTCATAGAATGCGTTTATAAAGGATTCTGCGGTCTGGGCTGTATTTTCCACAGGCCCGGGGGCTTTGAAGGATTCCACCTCGGTTTTGAGGAGTGTGAAATTTGCTTTAGAGAAGTTTTTCACTGTGGTTTTCTGGGCAGGGGGTGGGGTCGGCATGTGAATATCCAGTGAGATTAGTTTATGGTCTGATCTTACCAGTGAGGGATACACTTCTGGTCTGGAGCATAGAGTCCCCATGTTGGTGATGATCAGGTCCAGTATGTTTTCCCCTCTTGTGGGAGTGGTAACAAGTTGTTCCATAGCATTTGAGTTTATAAATTCTAGGAACCTTTGGGCTAGGGTGTTGGAGCTAGAGTAATGTTCCCAGTCTTTGGGTAGTTGAAGTCACCCAATATAATGGTGTTTGGGGAGACCTTCATATTCTTCAGTGTTCTCAGGAAGGCTGAGTGGGGTTCCTGGGTTTGGGAGGGTGGTCTGTAGCAGGCTATAAACTGGAAGGCAGTTTTACCCACTGTTAGTTGCACATGGATAGACTTTGATGCTTCGTGCTGTGTCACCAACCTGGAGGTGTGGGTATCTTTGACAAATATTGATACTCCCCCTCCTTTTGTCGTTCGGTCCAAGTTTTGGGGCTGAAAAGCATGGTATGAGGTATAACCTGGTAGTCCTGGGGTGCTCTCGGGAGCCTTGAACCAGGTTTCTGTTACTGCACAGATATCAATGTTCTCCATGCTAGGGAGAGTTTTGAGTGCATGCATCTTGAGCTTTAGACCTCTGGCATTGAGTAGCATTACTCTTAGTTTCTTATCCCTTGTGATACCTATGGAGGTGGGTTTATCTTTTCAGCCTTGCCTAAAAAAGGCACTATGGGGGTAGCAAGAGCCTTTGCCAATATCTGAAAGCCCAGGGGTGACAGATGCAAGCTGTCCCTAGCGAAGGATCATGGCTTGTCGAGCATGTCATCCCAGGCTGACAGGCATTGGATCCCCTTTGAATGACACCAATACTTAAGCCAATTGTTGAATGTGATCATCTTGTCTTCATATTGTGGCATCATTCTTGGTGAGGGTAAGATGCTACTCAAGGTCAGGGCCATACCGGCCTGGGCTACATGCTCAGAGAATTCCTCTATGTCTCTTTTCATGTAGTCCAGGGAGGTACATCTCAGATTATTCACACCAGCATGGACAATGACTGAGTCATATTTGTACTTGCCTTGGAGTGACCTGAGTGCTTGTGTTATGTGGCGGATCCTAGCACCCGACAGGCAGCTCACCATGACCTTCTCCTTGTTCATCCTGGTGAGTGGGACGTCAATGTGCCTAACGATAGAGTCACCTATTACAAGTGTATCAGGTGTGTTGTTTAACCTTAAGGGCTGTGACTGTTCGGCACACTGGCTTTGTGAGCTATGTGTTGCATGTGTTTTGTTTTGCGGTAGAGGTTGCTTGGGTGTCTGCTTTGGAGGTCTCTGCTGCTTAGGCAGATTTTTATTTAGAGCCTCCGAGTATGTTTTTTTGTGTTTATGTGTTTGGTTTGCTGTCTGTGGTAGGTCTATGTGAGACTGGAACTGTAGTGAGTGTGGTTTCCTTCTCCTCCTGACTGGTTATGCCAGTACTGAGTTGAGAGAGCTTAGCCTCCAGTTTGGCTATATGGTTGCATCTCTCACATGTGTTGGAATTTGTTGGGAGGAGGAGAAGGTTGTCTGTGTACATGAAGCAGTTGTAACATTGCCTCAAGATTCCCAGATTCACCAGCTGGACCGGAGAGGAGATTGACAACTGACCTTTGGACATGCTAGAATAGTATTGGGAATTCCTTTATAATTGAAAAAAGGGCCAATGGGGAACAAGGAACTCAAGGGGAGTTTGTGAGGGTGTAGTGATTTTAATTTTTTAGTGCTGACTTATATAATTGCTTTAGTGAGGTATTAACAGGAAGTGAAGCAAATTACAAAGAGATATAACTGCCAATCAGAAAGGAGAGGCTTACCCAATAAAGCTTGGTCAACCAATTATAGCAGAGGCCACTCATCCAACATTAGAATGTATTTATAGTTCTAACAATGGAAGAAACACAGTGACTGATAGCAATCCAAGGATGTCCCAAAAGGCATCTCCAGTTTTAACTCCAGTCCATTTACCATCACATCCTTTGGAGGGATTCAGTGAAGTGGTAAAGTCTAAAGGAAAATCTACAACTGAAGTCACTGTAAGCACATCTCAACTGGTACATTCTGCCTAAACACCAGCTCCTTTTTTATTGTGTACCTTGGGAAAGAATATGACATCCAAATGGCACAAAGGGGGCAATCCCAAAGGGAAAGGTAGAGAGAAGAATAGGAAATGGAACTAAATTTTAGCCTGAGGGTGTTAAATCGGGTGTATACAAGAACATCAAAGTATTAAAACTTCGAATGTTCTGATATTGAACACTATTCAGTGAACTCTAAGAATAACGAAGCTGCAGAACAGCAAATTCTTTCTTCAAGAAAGAATTTGGTTGGCCATTTCTGTGGCTTCGCTATTCTTAGCACTGTGGTGGAAAGTTATGGGTTGGGTTCAGGTAAGTGTGCAATTGTTTGTACGTTAGGGTTAGGGGCAGGTTAAGTGAGTTAGGGTTAGGGCGCGGGTTAGGCATGCGTGCGATAGCGACAGACTTTAGGGTTAGGGGCGGGTTAAGTGAGTTAGGGTTAGGGCGCGGGTTAGGTGAGTGTGCAACAGTGACGGACCTTAGGGTTAGGGTTTGGATTAATGTAAGTGGGTAGATAGTTGTGTATGTTTGTTTAGCGCAGTGTTAGATGTAGGAATTTAAGTGTATGTGTGTGGTTGTTGTTTGTTTGATGTGCTTGTGTTGTGTGTATGGGCAGGATTCACGATGGCTTGCACGGAGTCTAAGAGTAGTGTAAGACTCCATGCAGCCATAGTGATCCAGAAACAGCCTGTAGGGGCGTGTAAGAGAGCTCCTAAAATGGCTCTTACACGGACAGGGCGTGGATATGCTAATTACCTCACTTGCAGCCGAAAGGCATGCAAATGAGGTAATTTAGCGAACCAGGAAGCAGAAACCTGTCCGTGTAGGAGCCGTGTTATCTGCAGAAATGTACACAGTTGACAACTGAGTACCATTCTGCAAATAACACAATGGAGCCTTGTCAGCTCCAAATAAAGGTTGCATATGTTCCAGGCAGCATGCCAATGGCCAAATATGTGGCCACTGGCAATGTACCCCCATGCAAAATGAAATAAAAATGTTTTTTTTTTCCGGTGATCGCCGATGTTTAAACGTAGCTCAGTGCTGCGCAAATGGGCTGCGTTGTAAAAACAGAAAAATAAAAATTTTATGCAAAGCATGAATTTACAATGTAAGGGAATAGCAGGCTGAAAACAACATGGCCACTGAGTAGGGGTTGCTAAGTGGGGGAGCTGAGTGTAAGACATGTAGCTAAGCATTAGTAGGCAATCCTATGTAAATGAGTGTTAGGATAGTGAATCGCACTGTCACATAGCAAATGAGCACATTCCCTGGAGTGTAGGAGTAGGATAAGGGGGAGTAACAGAGTAGGAGATAGGTGACATCACAGGGGGGGCATGTAAGAAAGAAATGAAGCACATTGGAGCACAGTGGCATGTGAAAGATGTCAGTCACACATCATGGAAGGAGGTGTTTCAACAAGTAGGCACGGGAAAGCCAAGAAATGGAAGGTGTATGCTATGGATAACACCAACGTTTCTTGCTGGGTGTGCATGCGCGCATGTGCGCGCTAAGAGGCGCAAGTAAGATAGAGTGCATGCATGTAAGCGTGAGTGCGTGCGTTTAAGGCAGAGTAAGCATGTAGGAGCCTGTTTAATGACCTGCAAACTTGTTTGTGCTGCTGTGTGTGCATTTTAACCCGAATAAGCAGATTCTAGTCTGTCTAAGCATGTGTGCATGCATGTTACCCGCTGTGAGCGTGTTTTTGCTTGTATGCGCATCGCTCCCCCCTGAGGAAACAGAAAGGAAAAAAGGAAGCTGAAGAAATAGTAGGAAGCTAGCAGGGAATACTGGCAGAGCTAGCAGGTGAAAACAATCAGAAGCAGGCAATTACACAGGCAGAACAGTAGCCCAGCCCAGCACTTAAAACTCTGCAAACAACAGTGCAGTATGTTTCTCTCAAGAGACACTGCAACACAGGAGTAAGCTATTAGAAGTGAAAACTGAAAAAGCTTCACTCAGACCAAAAATGCTAGGGGCTGCCATAGCTGTTATAAGGAGACATATGCAACATGCTGAGAGTGGTGACTATGCAAATGCTGCTGGACAACCCACAGTGAGGAGATGGAGAAGAGTGTACAGGCCCAAGGTCACCTACCAGGGGTTACATGAGCTGGAGATAGTGGAGCGCTATAGAGTGGACAGAGACCTCCTACAGCAAATTGTTGAGCTGTGCAGGCCACGCCTCACACACAGAACCAACAGAGGGGAACCCATCCCAGTGGAAACTATGGTATGTGTTGGCCTAAGAATACTAGCAACAGGTACCTTCCAGAGACCAACTGGTGATATGATGGGGATATCACGGGCATCAGCATCCAGGGTACTGCACCAGTTCCTGGATGCCATGTCAGCACATGTCGGTGATTATGTATATTTCCCCAATTCCCATGAGGTATTGGCTAGCAATATGCGTCTCTTCCAGCAAATAGCGGAATACCCTGAGGTAGTGGGTGCAATAGACTGCACGCATATACGTATCAAAGCACCAGCTGGTGAGTGGGGTAGGGCCTAAATTAACTGCAAGGGCTTCCCCTCCATCAACTGCCAGGTTGTGTGTGATGCCCAGGGCATAATAATGAATGTGTGTGCTGGCTGCCCTGGAAGCTACCATGATTCCCATATCTGGCATTTGATGCAGCTGTACCAGACATTTGCCAATGGGGACATCCCACATGGTCACTTAGTGGGGGATGCTGGCTACGCACTGGAGCTGTGGCTGATGACAACCATCAGAAATGCACACACCTGAACAAGAACGCCATAATGAGGCACACGCACAAACATGAAATGTAATCGAGTATGTGTTTAGGTTGCTCAAGTCACGGTTCCGGTGCTTAGACACATCCGGTGGAGCCTTGCAGTACTCACCAACTACATGTACCCAAATCGTCATGTATGTGCTATGCTACATAATATGATTCTGCGAAAACAGCTGCAGCAGGACCAGCATAGGGCTGGGCCAAACAGCCCCCCATCATTGCCAAGGCCATCACAGGCAGAGCATGACTCAGAGGAGGAACAACCTGAGCCTGCCCCAGTAGGCAGAAGGTGGCGTGCCCAGTATGCCTTGGGCTTGGCAAAGAGGCAACGCATAGCACATACACTGGCTCAGTAGGAACCCCTGGAAGTGATACCTCTCTCTGACTCACACATATAGTAAAAGGGATGCCTAAGTTGACACAACCTGCTTTCAAACATGTACAGGGAGTGTAGTATGTGCATCCAACATAGACAGCCCTGCAGCACCACCTGAGGCATGATTGCCATGTGTTAAGCAATGTAACACCATGTAGTATATGCAAACTTGATGACCCTGACTAACAACCTACCCTCACCAAGCATGATGCCACAATATGAAGACGAGATGATCAATTACAATAATTGGCTTAAGTATTGCTGTTAGTCGAAGGGGATCCAATGCCTGTCTGCCTGGGATGACATGCTGAGCAAAACAAGATGCTCCACCCACTAGGGATGTCTTGCACCTATCACTCCTGGCCTTTTGGATACTGGCAAAGGCTGTTGTCGCCCCCATAGTGCCTGGAATAGGTAAGGCTCAAAACACAAACCCACCTCCATAGGTATCACAAGGGATAAGAACCTAGAAGTAATGCTACTCAATGCCAGAAGTCTAAACTTCAAGATGCATGCAGTCCAAACTCTCCTCAGCATGGAAAATGTTGATATCTGTTCTTTAACAGAAACCTGGTTCAAGGCTCACAAGAGCACCCTTAACACTACCAGGTTACACCTCATAACATGCTTTACAGCCCCAAAACATGGAACAAACTACAAAAGGAGGGTGACTATCAATAATTGTCAGTGATAACCACACCCCCAGGTTGGTGCCACAGCAAGAAGCAGCATGGACTATCCACGGGCAAGTAAAAGTGGCTAAACCTGACTCCCAGTTTGTAGCCTGCTACAGACCACCCTCCTAACTCCAGGAACCACACTTGGCCTTCTTGAGAACACATGAAAATATCAAGGTCTCTCCAAACAACATTAGATTGTGCAACTGAAAATACTCAAACATAGACTGTGAGCATTATTCTAGCTCCAACACCTTAGGCCAAAGGTTCCTAGAATTCATAAACCAAAATGCTATGGAACAACTTACCACTCCCACAAGAGGGGTAAGCATACTGGATTTGATAATCAGCAACATGGGTACTCTATGCCCAAGACGAGAAGTATATCCCTCACTTGTAAGATCAGACCATAGAGTAATCTCACTGGATATTCACATCCTGACCCCAGTCCCTGGGCAGAAAACCATAGTGAAAAACATGTGTAAAGCAAATATTGCACACCTCCAAACTGAGGTGGAATCCATTAAAGGCCTTGTGCCTGTGGAAAATATGGGCCAGACCTCAGAACCCTTTATAAATGCATTCTATGAACACATTCAGGAATGTATGGATTATGCAATCCCAAATAAAACCAAGACCCAATCCCATACATGCAGGCATCCAGCCTGGTGGACCCCAGCCATTACCAAACCATGCAAGAGAAGGAGGAATCTACTACATGATAGAGCAAAACCCAAAAAGGGAAGTAATCTCTGATTAGTATTATGGCAAAAAACTACGGCCACACATAAAATCCTCTAAGGCCAGCTACAAGATGTTGAATGTGGGAATCTTGAAGCAGTGTTACAACTGCCTCATGTACACAGACAACCCCATCCTCCTCCCAACAAATACAAATATATGTGAGAGATGCAACTATATAGCCAAACTGGAGGCTGAGCTCTCTCAACTCAGTACTGTCAGGAGGAGAAGGTAACCACACACACCACAAACCCAGTCTCACATAGACCTACCACAACTGCAAACCAAACACATAAACACACAAAAACATACCTGGATGCTGTAATTAAAAATCTACCAAAACAACAGAGGCCTCCAAAGCAGGCACCCAAGCAACCACTACCTCAAAACATAGCACATGCAACACATAGTTCACAAAGTCAGTGTATCAAACAGTCACAGCCCTTAAGGCCAAACAACATGCCTGATACACTTGTAATAGGTGACTCCATAGTCAGACACAGTGATGTCCCGCTCACCAGACTGAACAAGGAAAAGGTTACAGTAAGCTGCCTGTTGGGCGCTAGAATCTGCCACATAACACAAGCACTCAGGTCACTCCAAAGCAAGTACAAATATGACTCAGTCATTGTCCATGCCGGTGTGAATGACCTGAGACGTACCTCCCTGGACTACATGAAAAAAGACATAGAGGAGCTCTCTGATTATGTAGCCCAGGCCTGTATGACCCTGACCCTGAGCAGCATCTTACCCTCACCAAGAATGATGCCACAGTACAAAGGCAAAATGATCAGCTTTAACAATTGGCTCAATTATTGGTGTCATTCTAAGGGAATCCAATGTCTGTCTGCTTAGGATGACATGCTTGACAAGCCACGCTGCTTCACAAGGGATGGCTTGCACATGTCACCCCTGGGCTTCTGGATATTGGCCAAGGCTCTTGCCACCCCTGTAGTGCCTTTTTTAGGCAAGGCTCAAAAGACAAACCCACCTCCCTAGAAAACACAAGTGGAAAAAACTAAGGGTAATGCTGCTCAACGCCAGAAGTCTAAACCTCAAGATGCACGCTCTCGAGGCCCTCCACAGTATGGAGAACATGGATGTCTGTGCAGTGACTGAAACCTGGTTCAAGTCTCCTGAGAGCACTACAGCACTACCAGGTTATACCTCATATTATGCTTTTCAGCCCCAAAACTTGGACCGAACCACAAAAGGAGGGGGAGTATCCATATTCATCAAAGATACACACACCTCCAGGTTAGTGGCAATGCACGAAGCATCAGAGACCATCCATGTGCAACTAACCATAGGCAAAACTGCCCTACAGTTTGTAGCATGCTACAGACCACCCTCTCAAACTCAGGAACCCCACTCAGCCTTCCTGAAGACACTGGAGAGTATGAATGTCTCTCCAAATACCATCATATTGGGAGACTTCAACTACCCAAACATAGACTGGGAGCATTACTCAAGCCCCAACACCCTAGGCCAAAGGTTCCTAGAATTCATAAACTCAAATGCGATGGAACAACTAGTCACCACTCCCACAAGAGGAGATAATATACCAGACCTGATCATCACAAACATGGGGACACAATGCTCCACACCGGAAGTATACCCCTCATTGGTGAGATCAGACCATAAATTAATCTCACTGGAAATCCACATCCCTCCCCCACCCCCTGCACAAAAGACCACAGTGAAGAATTTCTCAAAAGCATACTTCACACTTCTTAAGACTGAAGTAGTATCCTTCAAGGCCCACAGCCCACACCGCTGAATCCTTTATAAACGCTTTCTATGGACAGCTTCAAGAATGCATGGATCATGCAATCCCAAATAAAACCAAGACCCATTCCCCCAAAGGCAGGCATCCTATCTGGTGGACCCCAGCCATTAACAAACTTTACAACAGGAGGAAGCTACTACATGACAGAGCAAAATCCCTAAAAGGGAAGGCATCTCTGATCAGTCCTAGCAAAAAAATACGATCACTCATAAAATCATCCAAGGCCAGCTTTGAGATAAAAATCGCAAAAGACACTAAAGACAATCATGAGGCCTTCTTTACTTATGTTAGAAACCTGGGTGGAAACTCACAGATATGCTCAGAGTTAGCCCAAAACGACACAAAATACACTGAACCCACAGACATAGCCAACATTCTGTCAGACAGGTTCAGTGCAAATTTCTCCCTCCCTCCCCCCCAAAAGGAGAAATATCTATCCCAGCAGAGTGTAGCATCCCTAACATCTCAGATGCTCAGGTGAGAGCTGCCCTCTCCAAAGCTAAAAACACAGCATCAATGGGACCAGATGGTGTCCCTGGTTGCGTGCTACATGAACTCCAAGAGGAACTAAACCCGCACATAAGGCTGCTGTTTAACACAGCTTTACTACAGGATACGTACCCAAAGAATGGCGTACAGCAACAGTGGTCCCACTCCACAAAGGAGGTGCTTCTATGGACCCTGTAAATTACCACCCCATAAGCTTGACGAGCCTGGTCTGCAAAGCTATGGAGAAGATCATTATAGAACTCATAAACAAAGATATTGGGGGCCTACAGACACTGGATCCTACCCAATTTGGCTTTGTCAAGAGCAGATCCTGCCTTTTGAACCTGGCTGACTTTTTTGAAACAGTCACTAAGGCCATTGATGAGGGTAAGGCAGTTCACACCGCCTACCCTGACCTTGCAAAAGCCTTTGACACAATACCGCACTCAGGCATCATAGACAAACTCACCAGCTCAAATGTAAACACATATGTCATAAGATGGGTTGCAAACTGGCTCAAGGACAGAACCCACAAGGTCAGAATTGCTGGAGCCATGTCAGACTCTAAGCCAGTCACAAGCGGTGTCCCACAGGGCTCGGTCCTGGGACCCCTCTTGTTCGGCATTTATTTTTTAGAGGTGCAAGCAAACATAGGAGGATTGTGGCTGACAAAGTTCGCAGATGACTGCAAACTGGGCGCCATAATTAATACTCCAGCGGACACATGCATGCATCAGAAAGGCCTCATAGAAATGGATAACTGGTGCCAGAGCCATGGCCTTAAACTGAATGCCAAACAATGTATAGTCATACCCTTTGGGAAAAACAAGGTACCCACAAATTACCACATAGGTGGTAATCCATTAAGTACGGAAGAAGTAATCAGGGACCTAGGGACCCAAGTTGACAGTAACCTCTCATTTGACACTCACATTGCCAAGGTGGTTAGGAAGACCTTCTATATTGCCCACCTTATCATGAAAGTATTCACATCTAGATCAAGAGAGGTCATTGTGTCCAACATGAACTCCAAGAAGAATGGAACACCAAATAAAACTACTGCTCAGTCTCAGCCTTACCGCAGGATATGTACCCAAAGAGCAGTGCACAGCAACAGTGGTCCCTCTCTACAAAGGTGGTGCCTGAATAGATACTGCAAACTATCACCCCAGAATCCTGACTAGCTTGGTCTGCAAAGCTATGGAAAGGATCATCATGGACCTCAGAAATAAAGATATTGGGGACCTACAGACACTGCCCCTTAAACATGGTTGACTCATTTGAAACAGTCACCAAGGCCATTGATTAGGGGAATGTGGTCCACACAGCCTCTCTGGACCTTGCAAAAGACTTCCATACAATACCCCAATTGTTCATTATAGATAAGCTCACCAGCTTAAATATAAACCCCTATGTCAGCAGATGGGTTGCAAACCAGCTCAAGGACAGAACTAACATGGTCAGAAATGCTGCAGCCATGTTAGACACCAAACCAGCTACAACTGGCATGCCACAAGGCTCGGTCCTGGGACCTCTCTTGTTTGGTATATATTTCCCAGAGGTACAGGCCAACATGGATGGACTGTGTCTGAACAATTTTGCAGATAACTACAAACTGGATACCATATCTGACCCTCCAGCTGACAGAAGCATCCTACAAAAGGGCCTCATAGAAACAGACAACTGGTGCTAGAGCCATGTCATCAAGCTAAATGCAGAAAAGTGTATAGTCATCCCCTTTGGAAAAACAGTAAGTGCCCACCAATTACCACATAGGTGTTAACCCTTTAAGTACTTCAGAAGTAATAAGACACCTGGGGACACAAGTTGATAGAAATCTTGCATTTGACAACCATGTGGCCATAGTGGTTAGAGAAACATATCATATACCCACCTAATCATGCAGGAATTCACATCGAGATCAGGGGAAAGGTCATTGTGCCTCTTCAGTCATCCTACATCAGGCACACAATTGAGTACAATGGCCCTTGTGGGATGTACCTTAGCAGACACCTCCAGCAACTGGAAAGACCCCAAAAGTACCTCACCAGGAGGATAAAAGGGCTCTAACAGATGCCATGTGTTGCCTGATTAAACAAACTACAGCTCCACACAGTGCCATACTGCCTGCCCAGAGGTGATCTGTGCCTGATGTATAAAGCCATGTCCAAGCTGGAATCAATGCACATGCTGCATCTTGTAAAATCTGAATGCCAGTGAGCTATGCACATGAGAGACCTGAACCTCAGCACTGACATAAATAGGACATGCTGTAGTGATTGATCCATAACCCAGATGCTCCCTCCACTCTTGAGTAAACTCACAGTCCAGGTTAGCCAGAGAGTCCCTCAATGACTCTCTTCAAGAGGAATCTTGATGAGTGGATGAGAGATGGTAGGTTTACCCTGGGTATCACTTTTATGTCACGGGTAGACAGAGGCACAGTATACTAACCTCAGTGGCGGCTGGTGACTTCAAATCAAAGGGGGGCTGCAGGAGACAGCTGAATGGGTGGGGTCAATGGGAAGGGGTGTGGCCAACTAGAAAGATGAGGGGCTATGCTCAAAACCACAAAAACTAACTAAATACACTGCCGTGGGTGCCAAACCATCATTTTGAGAGTCCAATCAAGACAAAATGAAGTGTAGAAGAATAAGAATATTTCAATGCATTGGCTACATGACAGCTTACTTAATATCTAGACGGAAACAAAAAGGTTGTGAGGCATGAAAAATAAATTACTTTTTAAATGCATTAATGGAATGCCAGTCAAAATCAAGTATAAAAATCAAGCATCACTCAAACCACTTCTTGCACTGCAGTTCTAATTTATATTCATCTTTATTAAAGTACCAAGTAACATGCTGAAAGTAGAAATCTCTGATGCCCCCACTTGTAAAAATGTTCCTTATCCAAAAAAGACCTGCTGCCTAACAACTATCTACTTGTTTCATGGGGAAAACATGATCAAAGTAAAAAAAATGAAAAGCAAACAAGAAATAAGCTCAAGATACATTGCTTAAAGGATTACTGTACAGGTTATGGACCACACGATTTGCATTCTGTTTAGTCTACAGGTAATGTCTGCAGAGATGACTGGAAGTCTCCAAGTGTAACGAGCTTCTTAAAATAATGTAATCCTGTCCCTTATTACAAATACTGTCATATGCATTTAAATACCCAAGGCTTATACATTATCTAGTTAAGTATTCTGTACATGGTAACAAAAGAAAGGCTTTCAATGTTGACAATTTTTTAACAGTATGCTTATTAAAGCTTACTTGCATCTTACAATCTCAGCCAAGCTTGCCTGATGGTCATTAAAGTATTGCTACTTAAACACAGAACAACAGGCACTTTGAGTAATAAGTATAAATCAACAGTACAAAAAATTACAGAAACCAGACCATTCTGCAAAAATCAAGGACAGATGAAAAGTCACTGTAGTACTTGTGTCTACCTTGGATGGGGGGGGGGGGGGGACTCTGCACATTTACACTGCATAACTACTCCTTGCCTTGCTTCGACACATCCAGAGTCACTACATGGGCGAGTGGGGTGCAACAAGTATGTCACAATTTGAAACGTCTCTGGCTGACTGTGATGGCCCTGACACATTTGACATACCTCTCAACCTCAGAGCAAGAAATCTGGACAAAGCCACACAAAGTGGGACAAAGGCCCAAAAATAAGGACAATTTTTAAAATATTGCTCTTAAAAACTTAGAAAGATAATAGAACAGGTATTGCATTAGTATGAATTTTCTGAATGGTATGAAATCTGAAACTCATTTTCTAACTTCATTTTTTAATGATTTGTCACTAATTTGCCAAAAAAACCCCACAGTTTTATGAAAAATGGACCAAAAATTGATGTAAAAATATAAAATAGCCACACAATACAGCTGGGAACCTGTCAAAGAAGGGACACTTTAATATTAGTACTGCTAACTTGAGCAGCTGACAAAATAAAAGAATCTACGTGCATTTCTGAAATAAAAGTAATCTATAACTAATTATTACAGTTATTTCTTAATTGTAAATCCTCCATGTTTTCTTCCAAAATTGCTATTTTGCGGAGAGATTATTAGGGGAAGAGCAACATTTTGAGCCAAAATCAGGGACAGTTGAGAGGTTTGGCTATGCCCAATTCTATAAAGCAATTTATTTGCATGTACCTCTCAACCTGTTAATGCAATAAATTTGGACAAGGCCAAATATATTGGGGGAACATATAAACAGTACTAAAAATTGCTCTTGTATAAACTGAGACAGTAAATAAGACAGAGAGATGGGGGGGGGGGATGCATGCCTCAAGTTGCCCTAACACAAGAAGGTTGGTACATAATATAGGTAGACAATAGCCTTTAACCTTTTGCCAATACAACCAAGGAAAATCAAGGATAACAACTCTACATCAAACACCTTTGAGATTTCAAATGAGTTGTCAGGATTTTTTGTACTCTACACAGACTTTCACATTGTTGCAACACAAATGCCATTTTCCTATTGTACACATCCCAGGTATGACAGTATAGCACGATATTAAATTAAGTCCTTAACTGAATAACTAATAATGTAACTACAGAAACGGTAACCATCTATTTAGTCACTGCACTTTCAGTTTGTGTTTTCTTCCATCTATTGAGAGTATACCATTTGAGCTAAACGTTACCTCTTAAAAATGAATTTGCACACCACAGCTTAAGTGGTACATGCCTATCTCAATTTGTTCAGTGTATTCTGAAGGCTGACCAACACAGAACAACTTCAGCTTGCTTTAACCACTATTTTATTTTACTTGCTCGTCCTTTTCTAATAACAGAAAGTTGCACTTTAAGACTGCCAGTCGAGCACAAGGACAGGTGTAAGTTAAAGAGAAGCACTGGGCTAAAATGGGAACGGGCCTCCTCAGCATCGCGGATATACCACCTAATTAAACTGACAGCAATTATTGACTCTTACTTGAGCGTCCACCACCTTCAAGTCACGTCATCAAGAAATAAATATAAATCGGGATTCCATTTTCACCTAGTAATAGTATAAACCAATCATGTATGGATAGATAGATAGATAGATAGATAGATAGATAGATAGATAGATAGATAGATAGATAGACAACTATCATTTAACTGGTGAACATGGAAAAATAGGTTTTCTATTTCACTGATGTGTGCATATCCCACAAGATAAAACAAAAATTATGATCAGTTATGACCCTTTCACTTAAACAGCACATTAAACACGTTATTACGTTAAATTCGGTTAGCAGCACTGTGAGGAAGGTGTACTTAATACAGCAACGTTAACAATGGTTCGGCAACATATACATAACTACATAATCTTTCTTTTGGCAACACACATCCCTGAAGTTTCCAGTTGCTTGGCAAACTTGCTCAGCAGGACTCTCCTCACTCCTAGTGAGTGGTCACCTCAAGTCAATGATAGTCAGTCAGATTTTTCATAGTTGATTCACAACTTGGCATGACCTACTTGCCTCTTCCCAGAACACCAAATGCAGCAGGTTCTATGCCTTAATTCCTCATTCTGGATTCAGTAATTCGCACCTCTGGGAAGCCTCACCTGGACATTCTAAGTCTAAAACTAACCACGTGATTTTTCTTGTTCCAGTAATAGCCATACATCATTTTCTGAAGTAATGCATATTTGTCTTTTTAATTATGAGGTAATGCCAACAGTACAAATATGTTTTTGAACGGCATTGTTTCCCCTATCCTGATAAGAAGTTGTATATGTACACTTTACAGAAGCAGAATATTATGTAACTAGCCTCTCAATAAAAAGTCCATTCTCTGAAACAGTTTGAAATTTTCTAGAAAATAAATGCCTGGACAAAAAATCTAGATATTCAGTTATAAAAGTGTAACTGGGTCATTATTTTAAGTGCAAAAACAATGGAATAGCTGCAGTTTGAATATTTGATTGCAAATTCACAGTCTGCATTTTAGATATGATCATATAACAGCAAAATATGATTATGATTTTATGAATCTGCCACTGAAAAAAATGAAAAAAATACATTGGTGTTGAAGTGAATCCAAGAACATCTACAATACATAAGCTATGACATTATAATTAAGCAGCAATACTGAAAGCCAAAACATGGGTTGCGTCTTCATTTTGTTCAAGAAACACTTAAAATAGTTTCTGCTTTTTTTGCAAACAGTGTCCTAGTGAATATGCCTCTACTGATAAGGTAGACTTCCTATGGAATGAAGACATTACATGAACTGTCTACAATGTGGTGATTATTTTGTTCATAGCTCCCCCCTCATCCCATACATCACCCCCAGCAACCAGATCAGTGATCATCTAACTATGGCCAGATGACTGTAGTTTTAGTTGCTTTTACAGAGTGCCTCCCCATGGGACCAGAATAGCTACTTAATGATGGGGCATAAATAAAAATGTTAATGAGTTCAAGTGGAGGAAATTCTGACTACAGTAATTTATTTCGGCTTGTTTTACTCAAAGATACACACACACAGATACATGTGCTATACCTCCTAATGAAACAAACTGATGAGCGGTTTATTCCACAAACAGACTGCCTGCTCATACTCAGAAATAATGTCTTTCTGCTGGGTGTACTCCTTTGATGTTAGACAGCAATGACATGCAATATTGCAACACACACACACACAAAATGACATGCAATATTGCAACACACACACACACACACACACACACACACACACACACACACACACACACACACACACACACACACACACACACACACACACACACCTGTCCCTGACAAGCCAGAATGATGATTATTTACTCCATCAACAAAACCACTTGCTGTTTGGGTAAACATTTACATGTGATCAAGTGAAAGAAATTTGGGCTATGTCTGTGTCTGAGTTAATAAAACGTACCTACCTGTAAAAGCCAGCGACCGACTGTCGGACCTGCAAACACATTTCCAAAGCCAGCGCGACCGACCTGCAAGGAAGCCATATAATCCAGCCGAACTAATTGATTTACACGACGCCCATGCAGACAAATCCCTGTGAGAGCTGAGAGATAGCTCAGCCTCTCAGCTCACTCCTCATTGGTGCAAGAGCTGAGAGATAGCTCTCAGCTCACTCCTCATTGGCCCTGACTGCAAGGGAATCAGTCCGGAGCCCCTCTATTCGACCGCATGACCGCACAGATTTATGGGTATCCTACAGGTTGCTCTGGGTACCTATGTCTCGCATTCGGACTGCTGATAAAGGCAGTCTGAGTCTAAATGGATTTTGTGGTTCACGGATTTTTTTTTTTTTGTTTTTTGTCTAGGTGGGAGGGCTGCAGACTGGCAGTCCGCTGGCACGAGCCGCCCCTGACTAACCTTGAAAAATGTCATGCCAAACTCCAGTTAAAATGTGTGCTGAAGGACAAACACACTCTCTGACTAGCATTAGAAATGGCCTAGGGCACATAGCCTAGTGTTTGTCAATGTCCACCCAAGTTGCAGAATACACTACTAATGTTAGACAAGCCTGGTTTAAGTAGGCCATAGCTGAACAAAATAAAACATGGTCATATTTGCACAACTGGCCCTTAACCAGTCTGGTGTGCTCAGTATGAATACTTAAAGCAGTGATAGGACTGAAACCCAGGATACTGTCCACCACAGTGAATGTACTAAACCAGTACACTATACGATATTACAGTGTTTGGTCAGTATGAAAGAATGTTGACAACTGTATGCAAACTATCCCAGGGAAACCCTGCAGGCACAGCATAATCCCTGTTGGGTTCAGACACAAAGCATTTGGGCAGTAAGAACACAACATGACTTCCAACACACAACTATAAATGTGAAATATTGTTGAAGTTCACACACAACCACAAATGTGGTGGACCTCAGATATCAACATATGGAAAGGTCACACTGGGCATGCTTGCACACTTTGACAAATGAGAAATATGTCAGGCAACAACCCATGGAAAGCCTGAACTGGGCATGCTCACACACTTAGGCCATGTCTCAGTATAGCAGTTGGCCACACATATCTGGCATTTGTATGTGTTAAGCCAGGAACCTCCCACAATACAGCAGTCTGCCCAGTGCACACAGTTAAATGACAACAGAGACATAAGTAATATAGTGGATCCCTCTCATATTCAAAAATCTTCCACAGATACAGAAGTTGTTCATAGAAACAGGGAAAGCTATGGAAATAAAGACCTGCAAACAGTTTATCAGCAACAAATATTGTGCATCTGAAACTTAAACATATGGGTGTAGAGGTCAATACTAGGCTGTTTGCCCTAGGCAATACATAAGCCTAGCCAGAGTGTATTTGGAGTCTGCCTCCCCAGTACATTAGGTTACTGTGCCTCTGTAAAGTAGGTCACAGAAGGCACCGTTTAAGGCTAGTGTGCTGTGCCTCCGTCAAGCAGGGACACAGTGGAGATCCCAGGGGTTGAATTTGCAATGTCACATCCATGTGTCTGGAGTATGCTGGAAGAGAGTTGGCGAGGGGTTATGTCTAACATTAATTGGGATTCAATTCCACACTGAGGGGAGCCTTATCTGTAGTGTCTGGACAATTTCACTGTCAACACTTGCAAATGATGATTTTGAGGGATTGAAGTGTCTTGACAATACTGTTCAGAGATGTCCTCCCTCTGTGGGATATTGCTCTGTAATGTATTAGCTCCCTCCTTCTGTTGTACAGCTTATATATGGCTGGTGTAAACCAGACAGGTCTCCTGTTGTGGAGGAGTCTTGGTTTTATTTGGGATAGCATGATCAATGCAAACCTTCCAGATGCTCATAGAATGCATTTGTCAAGGATTCTGCAGATTGGCCTTTATAATCCTCCAGCATGGGTACTTTGAAGTATTCCACCCCAGTCTTCACAAGTGCAAAGTCTGCTTTTGATACATACTTTGTTTGCAGTGATTTCCTTGCCTGGGGGTGGGGATGGGATATAGATGTCCAGGGAAAGTTGGTTATGATCATATATTAACAATGGTGGTCTACGTCTGGCATGAAACATAGAGTCCCCATGTTGGTGATGGTCAGGTCCAATGTGTATTCCCCCTTGTGGCTGTGGTGAGTGTTTCTACCATAGCACATGGATGCACAAATTGTAGTGGCTGTAGGGTGATGTTGTTGAGGTCTGAATAGTTCCCCCACTCAGTATTCCTGTACCTGAAGTTAACCACTGTAATGGTGTATGTGAACACCTTCATATCCTACACTGTTCCCAGCGAAGCCAAGTGTGGTTCCTGGATATGGGAGGGGTGGTCTGAACTGGTTGTTTTGTGTGTTACAAGTCCTGTGGTCATGAAGCATGGTACAAAACATAACCAGGCAGTGCTGATGTGCATATGTGACCCTGAAGTAGGCGTCTGTTAATGCATATATATGCTATCCCCCATACTGAGGGATAGTAATAGATGTACATACCTCTTTCTAAATAATGATGTCAGCACCCTATAAATACTGCCTTAGAAGAAACAACACCCAGTAATTTGAATAGCATGCTCTGCTAATGCGTCTTTCTCATGTTATAATATAGTAAGGTTGGGGTTTGAATCCTGCAAATGCTCAGTGTGTGTGTTGGGGTAGGGCAGGGTGTATGCAATTCTCTTTGAAAGAAATGGCCCTTTTGGCAACTGGAATAACACACTACATGATGTACATTCCTCTTTGTAAACACTGATGATGTCAGCACCCTATAAGTATAGCAGGGGAAGAGAAACCTCCCAATAATTTGAATTGCATGCTCCGCTAAGGTGTCTTTCTCAAGTGTCATAACATACCTTAGATAGGGGTTTGAATCGGGGGGGGGGCAGGGTGTGTGCAATTTTCTTTGAAATAAATGGTCCTTTTGGCAACTGGAATAACACACTACATGATGTGCATTCCTCTTTGTATACACTGATGATGTCAGCACCCTATAAGTACAGCAGGAGAAGCGACACCTCCCAATAATTCAAATAGCGTGTTCCGCTAAGGTGTCTCTCTCAAGTGTCATAACATACTTAGATAGGGGGTTGAATCCTGCAAATGCTCAGTGTGTGTGTTTGGGGGAGGCAGGGTGTGTGTAATTGTCTTTGAAAGAAATGGCTCTTTTGGCTACTGGAATAACACATTACATGATGTACATTCCTCTTTGTAAACACTGATGATGTCAGCACCCTATAAGTATAGCAGGGGAAGAGAAACCTCCCAGTAAGTCGCATAGCGTACTCTGCTAATGTGTCTCTCTCAAGTGTCATAACTTAGTTAGTTAGGGGTTTGAATGCCATGTGTGTTTTTGTCACACAGTTTGTCAATGTGTGGTGGGTGTTGCTTTTATTATTGTATGACATATATTATAACACTAATTTCAATGCACACATGAGGTATGTGTGTGCCACATAGAGATATGTACCTGTGACCTTAAATAGTTCCCATGTGTGAAGCCTGCCTTATGTGAATACATGGAATTTGCTTTACACAACATTTTCACTGTGGTTTTCTGTGCAGGAGCTGCGGTTGGTATGTGAATATATAGTGAGATTACTCTATGGTGTCATCTTAACAGTGAGGGATACACTTCTGGTCTGGAGCATAGAGTCAACATGTTGGTGATGATCAGGTGCAGTATGTTTTCCCCTCTTGTGGGAGTGGTAACAAGTTGTTCCATAGCATTTGAGTTTATGAATTCTAGGAACCTTTCGCCTAGGGTGTTGGAGCTACAGTAATGCACCCAGTCTATGTGTGGGTAAATGAAGTTGCCCAATATAATGGTGTTTGGAGACACCTTCATATATTCATGTGTTCTTAAGTAGGCCAAGTGGGTTTCCTGGGTTTAGGAGGGTGGTCTGTAGCAGGCTATGAACTGGAAGGCAGTTTTACCCACTGTTAGTTGCACGTGGATAGTCTGTGATGCTTCATGCTGTCACAACAACCTGGGAGTGTGGGTATCCTTGACATTTATTGAGACTCACCCTCCTTTCATAGTTAGTTCCATGTTTTGGGGCTGTCAAGCATGGTATGAGGCGTAACCTGGTAGTGCTAGGGTGCTCTTGGGAGCCTTGAACCTGTTGTCTACTACTGCACAGATATCAACATTCTCCATGCAGAGTAGAGTTTGGACTGCATGCATCTTGCTGTTTACATGTCTGGCATTGAGTATCACTACTTCCATTTTCTTCTCCCCTGTGCTACCTATGTAGGTGGATTTGTGTTTTCAGCCTTACCACCAGAATGCAAAGATGTGCAGACATTACACTGTTGTAATTAACACTGGTGTATAAAAAATTATTTATTTATTATTTTTTATTTATTTTACATTTGTTGAAAAATAAAAAAACTACAATGACAATCATACTGTGAATGCATCAGGCATGATATACTCACAATGATATCATTACACTGTACTCTTAATAACATGATAATATTACTACAGTTCTATGTAGTCACCCTGTGCATCAGCACCATGCTATCCTGTTCCTGCATCAATGTTACAGATTGCAGGAGGTGGCACAGTTTCATCATATGCACAGGGTGTGTACTTGGTATGCCCGAGTCTGCCATTGACACATCCAATCAACATGTATGTGCATGTGTGTTAGTGAGGAACAACAGTACAACATGGGGCAATGTTGATGCGGTGTGTGTGTGTGTGTGTGTGTGTGTGTGTGTGTGTGTGTGTGTATGTGTTAGCCCTAGGTGTTAGCATTATGCATGTGTGTATGCATGCACACAGTTCCACCTCATGGCTGCCATATACGGGTGTTTGTGGACAGCCACAGACTGTACCTGCCAGGTCATACAGATCACTGTCTCTGGCCATGGACACGGTACCTGTGCCTAGCAGGGGTGCTACGGACAGTATCAGGTACTAAGCCAGACTGGGTACTGTCATCAGAAGCAGTTGGTTGATGACTGGACACATGTCCCTGCTGGGCCTGTCCAGAGCCACATGCACATGGTCTCCTAGGGCGGTCTGATGGCAGCACAGACCCAGCATTGCTGGGGCTGGTACTGGCCCTATGGGAGCGGCTGCGCGTTTGTTGTCGTCCGCGATGACTGCCAGCTGTTGATGTTGCTGGCATACATCCACGTCGACGCTTCAACCGTCCTGCATTGCCCTGGCTCATGGACATGTAGTTGTGGAAAAGATCTAATGTGTCCCCCCAACGTCTGTCAATGACCTCGCCGACAGTACGGATGGCAGCCTCAACGTCATGCATGGTGTCATTCATAGCAGTGCAATGTGCTCTAAGCTCCCTCAGACCCTGTCTGGTTTACCGTTCCATACGTGCCTGTGCCTGCATTACAGCCCGGAACATAGCTGAGGTTGAAAGACCTCTGTGGGCACATCTGACAGGGGCAGTACGATCATGGATGCTCTCACGAGAACCCCTGGACATCTGCCTGTGTGGTACCATGTCAGAACTCTGGCCATGGCTGCTGTGAGGGGATGCATGTGCCACTGATACCACATTACCCTGGTCAATGCCTACTGTATGCTGTCCCTCAGCTAAGGACATTGGTGACAATGGCTGTATTGGCAGGATGACTGTGCGCAGTGATGGGGTTGACTGCTGTGTACTGTCGATTGACTGACCAACACACCTCCCTGTGCCATTACACATGTATCATCATTATCACTATCCCCAGCAGTGGCTTCAGGTTCCCTGCTGCATTCCACCAGAGCAACACCAGAACCTGTGAGAGGAAGATAGGAAACACAGTTTACAATGTGTACACAATATTACCACAGATGCACATGGGCACATTCACACATGCACACATGCACACATGCACACATGGGCACATGTACACATGCACACATGGGCACATGCACACATGGGCACATGCACACATGCACACATGGGCACATGCACACATGCACACTCTTCAGTACATGAGATACAAACACACACACACACACACACACACACACACACACACACACACACACACACACACACACACACACACACCTGCAATCCAACACATACACAATCTGTTTGAGGGTATTATTACTATTATTATCATTAGTATTAATAGTATTGTTATTACACACTCACCAGCATGGATTGGCTGCCTTGCTGTTACTCCAGAGGGACCTGCACAAATAAGACAGTTATTGTCAGTGGGCACAACTGTGCCATTGATACTTTGAGTATGATACAGTACAGTAGTACAACAGTTGGCTTTCACAGGTGTACTGATGATATTGAGAATATCAATCTTGCACAGGAATTTCCAGGATAACAGCTACACACACAGTACACATCTCACACATGCATAAACTACTAGTGCAGAGAACAGTCAACTACAGATATGGCATGTTACCTGCACACTCCATGTCCACATTCTGTGTGGCTCCAGCCTCCATCATTACACATGTCTGTAGATGTTGTTGTTGGGCTGGAGCCACAACACTTAGGAGGAGCTCCTCCAGTCTGGTGAGGGGGGGTGGATAGGTACCCCACCACCTGTGGCAAGCTGTTGCCTGTGGATATCAGACGCACGCTGACGGACATTTCTAATTAAATCACTGCAGTGATGGCGTACCTGCTCATATGTCTGGTTATGCATGCCTATGTCATTTACCCAACGGACAAGGTCTTGCCACAGTGCAGCCCTCTCCTGCTGGTTCTGGCTGGTCCGGGAAAAGAGTGTTGAAAAATCCCGCACCGGGCTCTGGCGTATCTCCTCATCCTCTGCAGCCAAATAACAGGTGTTGCACTGATGCACCATCGCCCTGGAAGGAAAAGAAAAATATGTGAGCAAGTAATATGGCACACATAATACTCTACTGTACTGCTATCACTGAACTGCCATATATAGCATCTGTCTGTCTTTCAGGGGATACACAAGTAAATTAATACATATCAGTGCTCAGCCAACAACTGTGTGACAGTGCCTGCCACACTCCATACAACAAACTAGTATACACCAGCACTCGGCATACTGTTTAATGTCCAATGCACAACCTCACACAGGGGGTATGTATCAAGCTAATGGATGGGGACTATTGTCATCTCATGCAATGCATGCAATGCACAGTTACAGTTTCAATGGTAATGCACTCTAGTCTTTGCTGCCATGCCCCTACCTACACTGCAGTCATATACAGATAACCACAACACAACATATGTAGTATGTTTGTATCCCAATAACTGACACAGCTTTCTCTGGCCTCACACCGAGGACACACACTACCATGACAGACACAAAGTCATGCTGAGCAATCACACCATTACAGACCTTGCACACAGTCAGTGGCACACTCATTCCACCTCACATAGTTGGTATTGCAATGAATACATGTGTGTGTGCATTGTGTCATAGCTAGGTACTATGCTATTGGCCCTGGGCCTAGGGCAGCATAGTGTTATGCTACCCTGCCCCTTGGGACACATGTAATGTGATTGTACTTGCTCCTGTCAAACAGTTACACAGGGTGACTCATATGGCATAGTGTTTTGGAATGGGGTATGGTACTCCAGTATCCACACTGGTGTTCAGTCCATGCTTTTGTCACCAGGCACCTGTTGCAATGCATCTGCACACATGTGCCTCTCAGTATATATATATATATATATATATATATATATATATGTATATATATATATATATATATATATATATATATATATATAGAGAGAGAGAGGGGGGAGAGAGAGATATTCATATACATATATATCTCTAGACATTCATATCTGTCTGTATATGTGTATGTATCTATATATATCTAGATATGTATGTGTCTATTACATATATATGTATATACATATTCTATCTATCTATATATGTCTATCTATACATACCTCTCTATCTATGTATACATATATGTATATTATATATATATATATATATATCTATATATATATATATATATATATATATATATATATATGTATATATATATATATATATATATATATATATATATATATATATATATATATACATATATAACATATATACATATTCATATTTATATATATATATATTTTTATTTACACATACAAATACACACACTAACATACTTCTAAACATCCATTACTGTACAACCTACATTGTATGTTGTACTACAACCTACATTGATATGTGCACATATCAACCTTCAACTATATATGTATGTCCAGCCCTCACTAACAGTTGCAGTATGTCCCTTGCCCTATGCACATCTTCATATACATATAGATACAGACTGCTAACACATATGGAGGTTCACAGTATGTAGATTATTAGATTATGTAGTGTACATTACCTTTGTTTCTGACTGCTTTTTTTGATGGCTCACTGCTGGCTGTCTGCCTTGCTGCTGGCTGTGTGCCTTGCTGCTGGCTGTCTGCCTTGCTGCTATATGGCTTGCTGCTGGCTTGCTGCCTTGCTGCTGTATGGCTTTCTGCTGGCTTTGTGCCTTGCTGCTGGCTGTTTGCCTTGCTGCTGTATGGCTTGCTGCTGGCTTGCTGCTGGCTTGATGTTTTTTTATTTGTATTTCCTTTTATTTATTTATTTTTTTGGTCTCTTTCTCTCTCTCTCTCCCTCCAGTTGCTGCAGTGATATTATTGCATGTGTGGACTGGGAGTACAGGCTGCTTTTGTAGGTATCTGCACATGTGCATGTGATGGCCTCTGCACTAATTGTTAGCCAGCATTTACTAATTGCATGCAGCCTGCTGTGTGGTAATTGCAGTTCTCACTGTGATTTCAGGACAGTGCTATACAATGTTTGGTTATGTAGGCGTAGTCCTTTCAGTTTTTCAAGGTGGGGACCATGCTGGTTTGCCGTGGACACTGTTCTGTGAGTCAAAAGGTTGGTATGTCTCTCATATCTAAGGCTGTGTTGTAGGCACTGAAATGCATGTTGTACTGAAACCTGACTGTTGCTTCTTCCAGTTCATTCTTCTCAGTGTGTATGTTAACTCACACCTAATAATACTAATACTGTTTACATGGGAGTATGTACTTTCCTGTGGGACTTCTGGATTAACTGGTATACAACAGTAGTTCTTGCAATTTGTTGCTATGGTTTCACTATTTAGCCTTTACATTCACTCCTTGAAGGCCTGATATGTGTCTTTACTGGAATGTGTTGCTATGGCTTTCCTATTTTCCATTTACATTCAGTCCTTGTAATGCATGGTATATTTCTTTCAGCAGCAATTTCTGATGTGTTTGGTGTGGTTTGGGGGTACTGCATGCAGTCTGGTAAGGCCAAGGTGTGGGATTTGACACCTACAAGGGTACCTTATTTTGCTGCTGAGCAGTAGTGGGGCCTTGTACTTTGTACTAACAGTTATGAATATCAGGCACATGCAGTGCTTGTAAACTGCTATACTGTCCTTATTTTATTAGATGGCTACATCCTTTGATATTGCTGGGTTGTACTCCTACATGAGGGTGTGCTTGTGGAAGCAATTCTACAGCTATTCACACAGTGTGTGACAGCAGACAGGCTGATATGCCTGTGAGTTTCTGACACTTGCAGGCCTCAGATATTCTCAGGTGCATAATTGAGCAGCCTCAGGGAATGGTACATATCTGTGGGATACACCCGTGATATATTTTAGATATTCTGTAGTTGTGACTGTGGGGTATTTTGAGCATATGTATTACTACACCATTTCTGACATGCAAGTAGTGTCTACTTTAACTTATTGACAGTTACCATTACATGGGATTCCCCACCTTTCTGCTTACTGTTGGTACATTTCACAGGGAGTCAGTGGGGCACAGTTAACATTTGTTTGCAAATCAGGAACATCCCTGTAAATCAGTCACAGTTGGGAGGTCTGGTCTCTTACCTATTCAAATATGGTGGTGTTTATCCTTCTCTGATAGTGTGTGGGGTTTGCAAGGTGCTACTGTCACATTATTACCTACTAGCATGCCTGTTTATCTTATCACACTAATGTAATACATTTCCACAAGAATTGCCAGTAAAGATACAAGAAACAAGCTTTGTGTAATAGCCTTCCTATATTCCCTTTACATTCCGTCCTTCTATTTCATGATATATTGCTTTCAGCACCAAGTTCTTGTATGTCAGTCATGGCTTAGTAGTAAGTCATGCAGACTAGTGTTTTCAAGGTCCTGGGTTCGAGACTGACAGAGGAATTTTATTTTGCTGCTGAGCAGACTACAGGCCTTGTCATTCAGAGTGACTAAGGCACTTTTAAGCAGCTGTAAGCGGGTTAGCGCTGGTTTGCAAGGTGCTCACGCATGCGTACTGTTGCTTAGCTTTGTGCACACACGCTTAGCTAAGCGCACACAAGTGCACACCTGCTGACTACTGCTTAAAAGTGCTTACTCTCGCGCACACCTGTGCTAATTTCTTTTAAAGAAAAGAAAATTGGGAGATAGGAAAGTGGTGAAAAAGGGAGCACAAAGAGGGTAGGACAGTAGGAAAACAAGCTCGGGATTTGCAGGAAGGATGTAGGAAAGGCCTGTAGCTGTCCATTTCTTTATCAGCAACAGCTGTGCATATGTGTGTAATTTGGTGTGAAATTTGAAACCTTCCACCCCTGAGAGAGGGGTGAGGACAACAAAATATGTTGTACAGCCAATTGTAATTACCAATTCACATGTCCAGCAGACATGTCTGCAAAATGGGCAGCTATGTATGGGGCGTAATTTTTTTGTGGGAACAGAGTGCCCTTTTTTTATTTTTTTTTCAGGTGAGAGTTGAATGTGAGGTACAGGAAATAGGTATATTTGGGGAGGTAGGTTGGGGAGGTTAACAGACAAGACAAACAAGACACATACAGGGGCGGAGTATGACACATGTGGGGGGGAAACACAATTGACGGGGATGGATGTTTGGATATCACGAGCCCATGAGCCCACAGATGGCAGCAGTGGAACTGAGATCTCCACCCATGGGCAGTTACCACTGCAGCTTCACTGCCCAGGACGGGGCTGTGCTGGGGGCTGTATAGGATGGGCAGGCACACCCATGAGTTGTGCCACCCGTGCCTCAAGCTGATGTAGGGGTTCAAGCACAGAATGCCTGATCTCACTACGCACCACAGACCGGACACTTTGGAGGGTGAGTGGACATTCTCCTCCGGCCACGCTTGCAGAGGGGGGGCAAGCCCCATCCCCTGCAGTGCTTCCTCCTGAAGGTGGCACAGGGCCACCAGAGAAGGTTCCGGCCTGGGCACTAGTGCCAGGTGCACTCGCCAGCTGAGGTGGGAGAGGTGGGTCCGCTGGAACCCGCCTTCCCTCTTGTCCTATGTTTAGCAGTAGTTTATGACATTTTGGGTTAGTAACAAGCAACACCATTCAAAATTAGTTGTAACAGCATGCATCAGTATTCCCATTAACCAAACACCCATGAATTCCAGACGTTGAACAGCAAGCATAACACATGCATATTTAGAACAACAGTACACAATCCAACAGCATGCAGGGATGATTGATATCAACAGGCCATCAGGTTTGGATATGTGAACAAGGCACATGCATCAACGTACATGCAGATATGTATGAACCAACAGGACAAATGTCCATGGGAATTAATTGTGAATACACATACCCAGTTTGGTGTGGAATGGCATTATTTGTGAAATAGGATAGGGTGAAGAAATATTACATTAACAACTTAAACTACCTATACATATGCTGTACATTTCTAGTAGCTGCAGATATATATACCCTACATGTCTTAGTACAGTTTCCTATATGTAACCTTGGGAATGTTGATGGTGGGAATGTTACTGCTACATTAATATACATTCCATTTTTATTTATACATGTTCATATCTGGCTGTGTTCAGGTACAGCATCCTGCTACATTTGATTTATATGGCTCTAGACAACTGTGGATGTTCAGTATTTCATACAACCATACTATCTCCATATTGCAAGGGTACAGCAACATATCCAAATTGTGGGACAGACACATTCCAGGTTCAGTACTTTCTTAAACCCATTTCACTTTTTGGTTGTGGCTGTCTCATTCATTTCATAATGTACTGACTGCAGTATAACTTTATTCCAGACCTATTACAGCTTTCTTGGTCAATTCATACCTCTTTTTCACACTCTCACTTGTTTTATTTTTACAATTCATGATGGTACTGAATTCTAGGCATTATTAACATTTCTTACTTGTTACAACAATCCTTTCCAACAGACTCACTTATTTCATATGGCAGATTTTAAAAGGGTATTTGACACGTCTATCCTGTGTAAATTGTTCACCAGTGTTTTTCAGGCTGAAGCGGTTATCTGATATTACAATACAGGTGAAAAATCTCTGTTTGACACTTATTTAATGTTTATTTCTGGATTACAGGCCACATCACTTATCTAATCATACAGTACTAGCAGAATCTTTTTTCTAGGCCTATTTGAACTTTATTAATATGTGACTACACTGAACTCTTTTACAAGCTGTCTCACTTATATTCTATAACAATTCCATCAAAATAATTACTAACCTGCCTGGTGGAGCAACCGCACCAGCCTGTCAGCATAGGCTCGGCGATTCATCGAACGGACCTGCAGCTGTGATATAAATGAAGTAATAGTGGAACATACATCTCCATAATATAGGCTAAGATAAATTTCTTACATACTTAATTACATGGATACTTACTCAGTAGTGGGGTGTTGGGCATTTGCCGGGCCTCCTGGATCCAATGGTTCAGTTGGTCCTGCTTACGTCTCTTCAGGTCTGCATGGTGGTGACGGACCTGTTCACCAGTCCTTGGTATGCCTGTGGCACTGGTGAGATCATGTGCCAACCGGTTCCACGCCTCTGCCTTGTATGCACCCCAGGGAACCTGGCCCTGCATGAGTTGAGCCTCATGATCATGGACTAGGAGCTAAACCATATATCTGGACTCCTCAACACCTCACCTCTGTGCTCGGAAGTGACTGCCCTCTCCTACATCTGGCATCCTGACTGCAAATGGGTCCACAATCAGTTATGCTGTGTATTCCCACCTATGGGGCTTATATATGCTGGTTTTCCCGCACTTATCTGTGATTGTCCATTTTGGAAGTGTATCAGCTTAAAAAAACCTGCTTTGTGATGCTTCTATTTCCATTCATTCCTATATATATGCTAATACTGCATTTCTTAGTACAACTGTCATGGCTTAGTGGTTTAGTACTTTGACTGTGGTGCACAGTGTCCTGGGTTCAAGCCTGGCTATTGCTTTTTTTTTTATTTTACTACTGTCTACACAGGCTAGAAGGTGTGTCTGTGTAAAGGCGGTTTTGATACAGCTTGCTCAACGTTGCTCATCGGTAAGCCAGTTGGCACGCTGAGCAGCTCCGCACAAATGGCTTTACGCTGGATAACGCGTTATTTGGCTATGAGCACGCATATTATGCTGTGTGACTGTTGCTCAGCTACGGGCACACATTTTACCCATGATAAAGCACTGCTAAACTCCGGGCACTCATATTACACCTGTTAAACCGCTTATCACCTGCGGGCAATCATACTCAGCTTGTTAGAGCGCTGCTGAGCTATGGGCACTTATAAAATTTTTTTTATTTTATTGTGTCATATTTCTTCAAAAATACATGACTCATTTCATTACATTTTACTTAAATTATAGTTATATATATATATATATATATATATATATATATATATATATATATATATATATATATATATATATATATATATACATATATGTCAGGTGATTGTTCCATGTTTATTTCACTAAAAATAGAAAATGATGTTGCTGGGGCTTGAACCGTGACTGCCTCCTCTTTGGCCATCATCTCTACCGCTACGCTATTGCTACTTGGCTTAATTTGCATATTTAGATCTTATATGCTTTTCAATGACTGCTAACTGTGGCTGAGCGGAGGGCACACCAGTGCAATCGAGCGCAACTACGGGCAAACATTTTTGAAATTATAAAAAAAAATTAAACTGTTATTTTTACGTTTTACATTACAGTTGGGTTTATAGTCTGTGGGGGCATGTGTGGTGTTGTGTTTTTTGACATTTCCGCGGACTCGCGCGTGGGAGTTTACTTTCAGGACTCTGACTCTTCTGGGGGTGTGTCACTTTGCAGAACTCACCATGCGGACACGCCCCCTACTTTCCTACATGGACCGTGTTAGCCTAGGGTGTGATTCAGCATGCCCTCATGAATATGCATGGCATGCTGACGTCACACCATTTAACTGCAGTTTCCGTGTAAGACATATTAACTCTTACACAGAGGTTTCGTGAATCCTGCCCTATGTGTTTAGGAGCAGCAAAGTTTTTCCATGGGAAAAAATTTGCTGTTCTGAATGTTCGATATTTTCATGTTTAGATGTTTTGGGGCCAATGAAATAGCATTCGCTATTTTCATCATTCGATAATGTGATATAAACACATTAAATCTACGTGATATAGTGCTAAATAAAGAAAATTTAAACATTTTAGGGAAAGGATTCACTTTTTTCCAAATCAAACTGCAAATCTGACTAACACCATTATAGACTTCTGGCTATATTTGTGATTGATAGCACATTACAAGATTTGTTATACCAAAGGGATATTGACCAAGACATTTATCAGTACATGAAAGTGCATTTACCAAAAATGGCTAAACTGTTTGGCATCCCCAAGGTACACCAAACCACCATTTAGACCCATGGTAGCAGCAGATCAGTATAAGACCAAAGCCATTTCCAAGTATTTGAATTATTTACTTAATTCAACAGTACAGACATGAGATTATTATCTGAGGGATTCATGATACTTACTTGAATGTCTCTAAAAGGTACAGAATGTAACATATGACTGTTGATTTGCCTCACTGGATGTGGTCTTCTTATTTACATGTATTGACCAACAGAATGGTATTGATTCTGTCAGAGAATATCTAATATCTTTTACAAATTTCAATATCAGTTTAATTAACACTATCTGTACTTTGTTGGGACTGGTTTTGGAAAATATTTTTTCAGCTTTTTGGGTCAGACATACAGACAAATAAACAATGTGGCAATGGGAGCCAAGGTTGCTCCAGTTGTCACAAACCTAGTCATGGTACTCTGGGAGCAGAAACATCTGGAATTATATTGTTTATTTGAAAAAGCCATGTTTTATCATAGATATACAGATGATCTGATCTTTGTATGGAGCTGAACAGAAAATGAGTTTGATCAGCATTTTGAATTTGTGAACAGTAGCATGTATGGCCATAAATTACCTGGATATTACTTTAAGTTTGATAGGTGGAGACAAGCCTATTGCAAGTAACATTTTCCATAAGTATAATTTTTTTAACCAATATTTACACAGGCATAGTCTCCATCCATATAATATGAAACAAAGTGTTGATAAAGGAGAATATATCAGGTTGAGCAAGTTAACTATTAAACACATTTCATGCCATGCCAAAATTAACACACTAAGAGGTTTCTTCATTGAAAGAGGTTATGAATATGATCGGCTTTCAAAAATAGAATAGGTAGATTTGCTCAGGTGAACATCAACTAAACCAGTCCTGAGAAGATTGACAGTTTCAGATTCAATTTGGATATGCCCACTAGAGTTTAACATAATATGATTGACTTTAAAATAGTCTTCCCAATTCCTGTCTCTATGAATATGAAAACCATTAGGAACATCATCACTCTAAAATTGGATAATAATCTTTGGCAATGTGGATTTGTCAAAAATATTGGGACACAGTCCATTTTTTACATATAAGAAGCTGGACAACATTCAGGCTTTCCAAAAAACAGGGAGCTTCAGAGAAAACCAAGACTAATAAACAATGAAGAAGGACTGAAAATGGTAAAGGCTGTGCTGACAGGCAAAAAACTTCAAAGATTTAAAAAATAAGAAAACTATCACTAGTCACGTTGAAGCTTGTCACTGTTTAATAGAATAAAACAAAAATTTTGAATGATTGAGCGCTTTCACCATTACAAATAGCAGGCTTCATTAGAGTCATTTGAAATAACATCTAAACGACCTTAAGTACCCTCCATTGCATAATATACAACCAATCACATCATAACAATTGCAATTCAATTAAATTAAGTTACAAAAAAACACTGCTTGTTTAAAGTTACAATAAAGTATAAAACAATAAAATCACAGTGAAAATTACAGCGAAAATTGTATTACACCTCAACGGAAGATAAAAAATATATATAAAAGCCTGAAACTGTAGATGTTAAAACTAGATTCACTTCAATTTGTAAGTTCTTCACCAACACCAAAGTACAAATTTATTTCCTTGTGTAATAGTGTAAACGAAAATTGATATGTAATTCTCTCTTTTTTGTTCTAATAAAACACATCTAACCATCAAACTTGACATGCTCTCTGTTTTAAAACAGGTACTAATGAAATGTTGTCATTAAGCCCTGGTGGAACAGTGGCATTCAACCTCATTTGCAATTTCATCTCCCTCATCCCTACTTCCAATTTAGTGTCACCACCCCTTTCATCACTTGGGATCTTGTCGATCACAAAAAAGATAAATCTCTTAAAGTTAACACATTTTATACTATGTGTAAATAAAGCATTGTGTGGGTCCCTATTTTTAATTGCCCTGAGATGTTCACAGATTCTATCTGTAAGTCTATGTACAGTTTTTCCAATGTAGAAAGATGTACAAGATGCACAAGTGGCAAGGTAAACTAGCATAGATGAATTACAATTACAAACAGACTGTATTATTTAAGGGAGTGTTTTTGTATGTGTTTTACTCTTTGATGGCTTTTGTATAGCCGAAATGCCAAGTTTTATTAAAACAGTGTTTTTCAGTCTGTGACCAGTTGTAGTTTAATTTTGTTATTTTATTGAGACTGCGTTGTTTAGTATTTTCTGGTTAGTTAATGGCCACGGACCTGGCTAATAACATTCCTCGGGTGTTTCGAGAAGAAAATATGAACAATAGTCAACGTTCATGGACCAATATGTTGTTCAGAGTGGTAAACAAGTCCAGCTATCTGGAGAAACTACAGAGAACTTTTGGGAGAAGTTCCAGAGCAATAGATGCAAAAGAACAGAAGATCCTTTTGCCTCCATAGGTGCCACAGGTACTGTCCGGTTGTCTGCAGAATTGTAGGAGTTGAATGACAAACTTGAGAAATTATTGTTTAAAGAAACTAGAGAAACAAAAATTAACTCCGAAAGTTAAACAAACCACAAAAACAACAGAGTGAGTCCAACGAAACACAGAAGCCGATGTAGGATTCAAAATAACTTTACTATAAACTCGTTAGCGCTTTCGTGTAGTATTATACATACACTTCTTATTGCACCTATAGAAGTGTATGTATAATACTACACGAAAGCGCTAACGAGTTTATAGTAAAGTTATTTTGGATCCTACATCGGCTTCTGTGTTTCGTTGGACTCCCCTGTTGTTTTTGTGTTTTTTTTAAAGAAACTAGCACACATTTTAATGTTTTGTGCTTAAAACATTATCTGGAGTTGGACGTAGCCCTGAGGGGCTTGAGAGCATTTAAAAGTCTGACCACTCCATTTGATGGTAACAACGAACAAGAGAATGTTTTTAAAGCTAGGTGGATTACAGCTGCTCATAAATGTGCTATGGAATGGGTGCAAATTCTAGTAGAACATGATTTACTTAAACAAAAAAAGATCAAATAAGTGCTTGCCGTGAATATGGAGCTGGGGAAACATGTTACTGCAACCCGACAGAATGAACGGTTGTCTGACATTAATAATAAATTGCAATAATTTGAATCTGAACTAACTGACAAAAATAAATACAAAATCAATAGGGACATAAAAGATTACAAATTTCAAAGATCGTTTCTGTGGAAATGATCCTATAAGGCTACAGGGTGTACAGGAAGAGGCGGTGCTAAAACTTCTTCCCAAACAGTGTCTCTTGTTACTTCGGAAGAAAGAGAAACAACTGGGGTAGAGAGTGAAAGCAATGAAAGAGTTCCAGCATTGCCACCAGCACAGCAGCCGTTGGAACATGCACAGCACTTTCGGATTGATGCCACAAATGATAGACAACGAACTGATAAGAAACGTAACAGAAATGACTGGGGCTATCAACAGAACAGATATAATGATAGACAATTTCAAAACTTTTATAAGAATAAAAAAACAAGATGGTATTAATGTTGTTGATAACTTGGTTTTAAATATTTCTTCCATTCTGATTACTGAGAATGCTTTATCTGTTCTTAATTTGGGCTTGAAGTTTATCCCTACAACATTACCGCGTTTGCATGTATTAAGGTGTATTTAGATTGGGTGGAAAGCTGCATTTAATTGATTTTTTTGAACATTATAATGATATGACTAACAATGAATTGAATATTAGTTCTGATGATTCATTTTATTCTTGTATGGCTGACTAGGAATGTTTAAACAATGCATACTCACTGTTGAATACTGAAGGCCTTCCTTCTTTTAGAAATTTTATACTTCCATATTGCAATCAAAATGTAGTACGTTTTATGTCAGTATTAGATTTCCAGGTAGAAAATCTTTTTTATGAATTTTCTAGAAATAGATATAAAATCAAGTATAATTTGAGTAAAGAACAGTGGCCGGCTCCCAAACAGTTATGTATGGACCATAGGTTGGTCATTACAATGTCTGACAAAAGTAATAAAATTGTTATAGTAAATCATTAACAGTATATTGAAATGTGTCATGCACATTTGAATAACACAGAAGTGAATGATAAATGTGAAGTGAAACATTATGTGGATGCAATGCAAATATATTTACAGTTGTTACATAAAGGTGTACATTTGGGTTATTTTAAAATGGATGATGTTGAAAAAAAAGTTTAAAGTAGAAAATACCTGTCTAGCTTCATTTTATTGTCTCCCCAAGATTCACAAAGGAGGCAGGCCTATAGTAGCTGCTGAAAAGTATTTTTTGAAAAATTAGGGTGTTTTTTGCATCAATACTTGAAGCCATGGGTGGCTCAGATACTGCCCTATATGTAAGACAGTCAAGATTTTTTAAGAAAAATCCAAGTTACTATTTGGGAACAAGATATGTATTGGTTAAGTCTTGACGTTGTTAGTTTATATACCAGTACTGAACACAAAGTTGGAATAGAAGCTGTATTATATTTTTGGGTGATACCCCTATGTCCCATTATATAATAGAACTATTGTCCTTTTCTCTAAAAAATATATATTTTTAAGTTTAACAGAAATATTTTTCACCAGTTAACAGGTACAGCAATGGGGGCTTCTTTTGCCTCCATGTACACTAATCTTGTTATGGCCAAATTTGAAGGGGATTTTACATATATATATATATATATATATATATATATATATATATATATATATATATATATATATATATATATATATATATATATATATATATATATGCATGATTTTTTAAGACTTATGTAATTCAATACTTTCGTTACATAGATTGTCTCATATTCTTTTGTAAAGGGGGTAAAGAATATATAAAGTCTTTTATCCAAGATATACAGACTAATAATTTTGGCCTGAAGTTTGATGGTATTCAATTAGGTAGTGGAACACATTTTTTGGACATAACTTTAAGAGGAAAAATAGGTGAGCCTGTAATAACTTCTATATATAGGAAATGAGACAGTGTTAACTCCTTTTTGTATGGCAATAGTTGCTATCCAATGCATTTGATGTTCATGCTATCATTTAATGAATTTTTATGTATAGTAAAATTGTGTAATGAAGAAAATAATTTGTATAAAGAGATATGTAGAACAGCGGAAATGTTTATAGGTAGGGGATATGAGATTAATAAAATCATGGAAACTGGTTATAAGGCAATATGTACATATTATGATGAAACACCTTTGATATACCATACCAATAATATAAAGAAAACATATAGTAAACAAAGGAAAAACAAGAGGGAGGTGTATTTTGTTACTATGTACAATGTCTTGACTCAAGCAATCGTTGACTTGGTTAAACAATACTGGCCACTGTTGCTTAAAGACAAAAAAAGTTGTTAATTTAATTTCAGACAAAGTACAAATATCATATAAGAGAGGAAGGAATTTGTTGGACATGTTGGTACATAAAGATTATATTCCACCCAATATAATAATGTATGATGTACCGGCTGTTAAAACAGGCACATATGCATGTAAAAAAATACTGTATTTGTAAATATGTGGTTAAAAAATTTGATGTAATAAATGGAATGTATTTTTCACCCAATGGGACATATGATTGTAACACTGAAAAGGTTATATATTTATTGAAATGTGATTGTGGGTTATACTATGTGGGGGAGACATCTAGATCCTTTAAGAAAATAATTCAAGAGCATATCAGGGACATTATTAATGCCAGAATGGATAGCCCCTTAGGTGCACATTTTAAAGATTTTCATGTATCTAATGCTGATGGTTTGAGAGCCACTATTTTAGAACATGTATATCTATCTTTAGGAGAATGTTGTGAAATTAAACATAAACTATTATATAAAGAAACACTCTTTATTTTGAAATATTACACTTGGGAATGAAATTGATTGAATAAAGAGTGCAACTGGAGGTTAATTATTAAATAATTATTTGTTAAGTGGATAATAAACTGTATTATTAAAGGGAGCGTTTTTTGTATGTGTTTTACTCTTTGAAGGCTTTTATATAGCCGAAGTGCCAAGTTTTATTAAAACAGTGTTTTTCAGTCCATGACCAGTTGTGGTTTTGTTTTATTTTATTGAGACTGTGTTGTTTAGTATGAATTACAATTACATCTACCAGGGCATTTGATGGAATATCTGTAATCACTAACCATGACATAGGGACTGTTGTTAATGAATTTGCAATATTTACAAGCACCGCATTTCATCGAAGGTGACTTGTGTCCACTTTTGATGTTGGTTTTGGGGTAACTTTCAAGAAAGAGAGAATTACATATCAAGTTTTGTTTACACTATTACACAAGGAAATAAATTTATACATTGGTATTGGCAAATAACTTACAAATTGAAGTGAATCTAGTTTTAACATCTACAGTGTCAGGCTTGTATATATAGTTTTATCTTCTGTTGAGGTGTAATATAATTTTTGCTGTAATTTTCCCTGTGATTTTATTGATTGGTTTATAGTTTATTGTAACTTTAAACAAGCAGTGTTTTTTAACCTAATTTAATTTAATTATGATTGTTATGATGTGATTGGTTATATATTATGCAAGGGAGGGTACTTAAGGTTGGTCATATGTTATTTCAAATTACTCTGATGAAGCCTGCTATTTGTAAAGGCGAAAGCGCTCAGTCCTTCAAAATTTTTACTTTATTCTATTAAACAATGACAAGCTTCAACATGACTAGTGATTGTTTTCTTATTTTCTAAGTGTTTGAAGCACTGAAAATGGAAGAGCCATGACTCTGTAAATAAATGCAAAAGCAATCCTTTAATGTTTCCACGGCACACAAAACACTCACAGGAAAAATGGCAAAAAAACTTTTAATAAAACACTTTAACAAATCACTGCGCTTTTCATCCCACTGCAGACTTCATCAGATACTAAGGCAATCACATCATTAAATAACTTTTTATACCTAATTAATTTAAACCATCCAATAAGAGCAATACAACATGTCCAACCCATTTGTTAAAATGCCATGAATAAACATCATTATCTTAAATATGTATAACATCCTAGAAACATCTCCTAACAAATCCCACACTATTGAAATCCTAAACCTTTAATATAAAACCTTAAATAAATAAATGTTTTATATTTTATACAGTTTATAAATATAAATATCATAGTACTTTAAGAACCAAACTTCTTAAAAAATTTAAAATACCTTCTAAATACATGTGCATACTGATCAGGAATATTCCTGTAATAATATCACCATCTAGTGGACAAATGGAAGAATTGTTTAAACATACTAAGTAAATACATAAAGTCAATTGAAGTAAAATAAATTAAATAGAATTAAAATAAAATAAAATAAAATAACTCTATAGTCTTGCTGTTCTAAGTTTTAAAACTAGGGCTAGGGAAACTGTATAATTAATACCAGGGTATTTATTGGCTTCTAAAACTATCTGCCTATATAATTTCCTGTACTCAATTTTTGTTTCCCACATGCCACCCCTCACATCCTTTACAACTTCTTCTATTATTGAAAATTTATACTTAGCTGAAACACAAAATAGGCTGTGCTTGTACAGGGCATTATTGTGATTTTTGTTCTGTATAGCATTCATGTATTCAGAGAGCCTTTGCCTTACCTTTTTTCAATTGTTCCAATATAAAATGCACTACAAGTCTCACAGGTTACAATATATACCACCCCTTGGTTATCACAGTTGTTATATGTTTGTCTTATTATGTACCTATCTCTTGATTCAATGTATTACTAATATATGGGCACTGGTTGCACATTCTACACCTACATGTGCCTCTCCTCTTATCAGATTTCTTATTGTAACTATATGATTCTAATACATTTTTAATATTTCTTCCTTTTCTAAATATACATTTCAAAGGTCTTATAAAATTTAAACTAAGGTCTGATAAACTGGCAAACTTTGCCCATTCTTTTTTAAAAATATTTTTGATAACACCTGAATTTCCACAAAAATCGTACAATAAAGCACCTTCATAGTCTAAATTCTCTTCTGGTATATTGTATAAGGGAAGTTGCATGTTCCCAATAGTGGTTGCGGTCCCATAACCACTACCTAATATCTGGGCAAACCTATCTTTCCCACCTGCTAACACCTCTTCCTTAACACTTGTCAGCAATTCCTTTGGATAACCCCTCTTTAGATATATTTTCATTAAATGTAAACACTCATCCTTGAAATCATTTTCACATGACATCATTCTACAAATTCGTACAAACTGTCCTTTTATAATGCTCTTTTTTTTATGAAAAGGGTAGGCACTGGTATAGTGAAGAAAATAATTTAAATAACTATTCTTTTTATATATTTTAGACTTGAACCTGCCCAAATCCTTATATATGTTAACATCTAAATAATTCATCTCATTGTGTTTAATCTCATAGGTAAATCACAAAAAATTAGTAGAATCAGTAATATATTGGAAAAATTCCATATATTTTTCTGTGGTATGAGCCAAAATATACAAATATCATCCAAGAAGCATTTATATAATACCCAGAATTAACAATATTGACTATTAATAATATATTTCCTTTTCCATGTTGACAATACCAAATTTGCATACAAAAGGGCACACCTAGCTCCCATGGCTACCCCACTATTTTGATAGAAGAATTCACCTTGAAAATAAATAAAATCATTTCTCAATATTATTTCCATTAATTGTAAGGATATATACAGTTCATTTTCTGTGAGTGAGTCAGAGATCCTTAAAGCTTCCTCAAACAACTCGAGACCCTGCCCGTGAGGAATAGATCCAAATGGATCTACTGTATCTATTGCTATAATTGTTTCATGAAAAAAAAAATCTTGTTTAATATTCCTTAAAAGGTCTGAAGAATCTTTTAAAAATGTACCACCTCCATTACAAATTTCTTAAGTTTTACATCTATGAACCTAGTTAAGGGTGATATCGCTGAACCTTCTGCCTCCACAGTAGGATGCAATGGTGGATCCATAACATTTTTGATGCCCTTGGAGATCTCAAAAATAGAAGGTATCCTAGGTTTACTATTGTGTAGAAATTTAAACATTTGTTTATCTATTAAAACTTGTAGTAACAAGTCATAGAGGAGAAGGTAAATCCATCTGTAGGCAATATTTATCTTATTAATAAATACTCTACAATATTTCATTTCTTGTAATATATTGAATATTTTAGACTCATACATAATATTATTCATCAAAACCATTCCTTCCCCCTTGTTGGGTTTCATAACCCTAATGTCTCTATTGTTTCTTAACTCATCCAGTAAATCCCTTTCTTTTTTTAGATAGGTTTGGGGGGAACTTATTTTTCTTCAAATTCTCATTCATGACTTCAAAGTTTGTGGGTCTAGGGGTGGGTTAAAAACACTTTTTTTCTTTAAACCTTGATCTTCATGTGGTAAACTCAGTTTACTGTCAAAAAGTAATTCTACATTTTTCTTCCTAGTAAACATTTTAAGATCAATAATCAGTCTACTTATATCACATTTCATTTTTGGAACACAATTTAAGCCCTTGGAAAACAACGTGAAGTAGGTTTCACCCAGTTTTGCATCACTATAATTAAAAATATTATAATTGTTGTAGGTTAACTTTATTTGTTCTAATCCATTGTCCAAAGAAATATTCTGTATCTCATTATTACACACAGACCCCTCTAAAATCACTTCCTGCCCCACCCTCTCCATAATATACGCCTTTTGACTTCTTATAACCATCATTACCATCTGCAGCTTCTAAGGTTATTGGCAGTGGGTGCAGTGCAGCTGTATAGCTGGTTTAATTCTACATATGTATTATATTGTTATGAAGCATGCACATACAGTAATCATCTTGCTAGCTGTTTCAGGGGAGTACTGCAGAGTACCTAATGTATCTAGGAAAACAAACCATGCCTTTATTAGCTTAGCATACATTCAGCGATGTTATGTGTTGTAACACATTTCTGACATGTTTTCAGGGTTGCTGTCAGGTATCATGTACTCAAGGGTGTAACTGCATTATTTATTTATTTATTTTGTATTGACATTTGTTAACCAGGTTGGTCCTGCTGGGCAATGGGCCCATTTTCAAAGGAGACCCGAGGAGAAAAGCTCCAGTTAAATACAGAGTAAAAGTACATCACAATATAAAATGATTACGTTTATATGGCTATTATATACAAACTAGAGAATTTTTTTAAATTAGTTATACTGCAAAAGTAAAGTACACAGCAGAAAAAAAATAATCAAAAAAGAACACAAGTATTTTTGTTATATTTATATATATATATATATATATATATATATATATATATATATATATATATATATACACACACACAGAGACAGAACTTATATACAAAGAAATTCTTTTTGCTTTATCTTGATGTAAAAAAAGTGGTACATGCCACCCTACAGGTAGCGACAGAAAGAAGGGAAATGAGGTACCTAGGTATGAGGAAGGAGGTAAGGAGGTTAGGTTGGGTCTTGGCAGAAGAGGCAGGTCTTGGAGTTGAGAAAGTAAGTTTTTAGTTCATTTTTAAAGTGAGAGGAGTGGGTGATGGAACATATGTGTAAGGGAAGCTTGTTCCAAGCATGGGCAACAGAGTGTTTATACAGTATTTTGCCAACAGTTTTTTTAGGTTGGTATATTACTGATTTGAAGTATGGAGGGTACGAGATGGGGTATAGGTAGAGATCAGGAATGCAAGAGATGGACAGAGTGTTGGTTTGTAGAGAATAGAGTGTAATATTTGAAAATGAGCTAGCTGCAGTAGTTGGGGGAGTTCTAGCCACTGGAGAGAATTTAGTGAAATACAGTGATGTGCATTGTACAGAGAGTTAGTTATGAATCTAGCAATTTTATGGTAAGTTTGTTGGAGTTTGTTCAGTGTTGTGGCAGCACAGCAGATATTTTGATGTTGTAATTGGGTATGTGCACAGTTTGTCTGCACTTGTTAGCATTAATTCTGCACATTATGCCAGCATTTACCAGATAGATGGATGCCATAACCTGAAAGCAATCTTACAGGTCAGATGTATGTCACATGTGAGAATCACGTAAACCATGAAGGTTCCACACATGAATCAGCATTTCAATGAACTTACTATTTGTAAGACTGATGCCTGTGAAAAACTCAAAATATGCAAGCAGTTTGTTGAAAAACCCCTGTATCAGTGATAACAGCTATACAGACATTTGTTAACCAAGTTGGTCCTGCTGGGCATGGAGCCCATTTTCAAACAGCTACAGAGACCAAATATTGCCATGGTTTCAGCATGTAGGCGAAACATGTTCACCATGCTGTTTATCATATTATCAATAACTCTGTGGTGATCCAGTGCCTTTGTCTTCATCAGCTACTGACACCATCATTTTTGAGCCTTAAGCCTGCAAGGACATGCAGTCCATTTAGCACTGGTGGTGGCTAAAGCAATCAAATGCTGCTACATGCACACTGCTGCAAATGTGAACATAGCTAAAAGATGAAATGTAGAAATCTTTGGTAGACTATATCACTGTATAATGACTCACAATGAGACATGCAACAACTTGTGTTGCAATCTTTTAATTATTTTCTTAATTTAAATTGCATTATTATGTCATTATTCGCTCATTCCTTTGTACTATATCATTCTGTGTATTTATGCACTAATTTGATTGCGTCACATAACGCACTGTGCAAGCTGTTGTGGGACTGGAAAGCCAATGTCTGTGAATCAGCATCAACTTGCATATTCCAAAGTAATGCACAAAATTCCACTTCCTTGCATTTGTGGTGTTTGATGATTGATCTTCCAGCAAGATACTGCCCTGTTTACTCTTAATCTGTGCTACTGGGAAATGTCAACTCTAAATATGTTGCTGATTATTTTTCCACTAAAGATGTTACATTAGTTAAATAATTCCAAAACAAAAAAGCACACACCCTCTAGCTCCAGGTATGAATTTTATTGAAAAAAAGAGTAGTTTTGTCCACTTGTTTACTGTAGACTTTTTCAGATTAAAAAAATGAATTCTCCCATCACCAACTTTTAAATGTTTAAGACAACACTTCCAAATAGTATAATTGGCTATATTACATGTAATAACTAAAAGCAAACGTATATTGGACATAACAATACTCTCTCTAAGAGTTTTAAAATACTTCCACAAATTACATAAATTGCTATAAACAATAATATCATAATGTTATAAAAGGGTCAATACATTAAGTAATTAAAAATCTAAATCGTGGACCTTTTGTTTACTAATAAACTTGTTATGGAAATTCTGTCATTAATACTTTGGGATAAGTTGCATTCAAAAGAACCTGACAATGTAGTTCCCATCTCTCTACAAAGGGTTTGCAATCACCTCCCCTTTTGAAGAGTGGAACTTTCTCCAATTCGAAAAACAAAACCTTTTTGAATTTTTCACGTGACTTAGAATGCTTGTATAAGGAATTGCTCACATCCTTCTTTCTGTCGCTTGTCAATGTTTTAATGCAGTATGTTCTTTACTATGTTGAAAGCTAGGAAGATGCCACACTGGGCTAAATAAACTGCCCCTGAAGTGTTGCAATTAAATTTCCATTGGGGTAAATGGATCGTGGGCAGTTATTCACTGTAATAATAGAACCTTCATATATGATTCTACATTGGCGGCTAGCACCACATTAAAACATTCCTTTTGAACCCAAGTTGTTTTACTCTTTCCTGTTAAATATACTCTCAAATCTATTTTTAAATTAATTCCTTTTTTGTACACTGTAGTGGGTTTCTAACCCAATTTTCCATCTAATCTGGGTATTTTAATATATATAAACTAGTTACGTGTTCATTTATTCTTAACATCTTTGCATTGTTAAAACTGTTTTACTATTAAAATGTCGAACTGCACTACATCGACTGTACTATAGTCGAACACGGAAGTTCGAAAATAGTAATGTCAACGTCAAAAAAACAATCTAGGAATAGTTTTAACATGGGTCGAGGTAGGTGTTCAGTATTATTCAGAACTACAAACATCTCCCCTACCTCGACCCATGTTAAAACACAGTCCTAGATTTTTTTTTGTCATCGACATTACTACTTTTGAACTTCCGTGTTCGACTATAGTACAGTCGATGTAGTGCCGTTCGACATTTCAATAGTAAACTGTTAAAACTATACATATATGCTCCAGAATATGCTTGTGTATGCCCAGTGCATCCACTTGAAACAAGAGTTGGGTCACTGTCCTTGTTCCCCAAATTCCCGAAAACATATTTCAGTACAGGTTTATAACAACCTTCTCCTTCTATTATTATCTCTTGCATTAAATTTTCAACAAAGTCCAAAGGATAATTTTTATCCCTAAACATTGTAATTAATGTGTTCACTTCATTATCAAACATGCTATCCTCAAACACCAAGAGGGACAGTCCATTAAATTGAGTTTTTACTACTTTCTTCTCTTGTCACATAGGATGATAACTGTTAAAATGTGACAGACTATTTGAATAAGTCTCTTTTCTAAAAATGCTGATACAAAACATCCTAGTTTGGCATGTTTAGAAATCTTTGTATATATAATAATATATTGATTCTTCATTGTACTGGCCTTTGAATACTAAAAAACTAGTAATTTGGTTTAAATACTGTAAACATTCATAAATAATCACGGTACTGCCAGGTCATACAATAAATACATTGTCTAAAAAATGGAAATAAGATGTAATGTAACCAGTGTATATGGAAGGAAATACGAAATATTTCTCCCCCACCACAATACAATGTTAGCAAACATCAGGGCTGCTGAAGCTCTCATAGCAATCCCCTTTGTTTGTTTAAAATACTTTGTTTCAAAATAAACAAAATTGTTAATAAGAACCAATACCGTATCCTCAACTCTCTTTGGTACATGCATCCAGGTTTGTACTCAAGGCTAAAGCATCCCAAAGCCACTGGAAATCTTCTTGGTGGGGAATAACCAAAAACATGTCCTTAGCATCAACAGTTAACAAAATAACTTCTCTGTTGAATGGAACTTTATACAACCTAGCTATAAAAGTGCCATGTATCTTTAAGTACACAGTTTTTATCTTCAAAAAATGGTTTCAGGATGTGGTCAACATATTTTGCTAGAGGTTCAGCTTTCAAACCTCTTTCCACTACTATCAGTTAAAAGTGGTGGACCAATGACTGATTTGCATAGTTTTTGTAATCCAAATATATTAGGAATTATAGGTTTGAGTTAAATATTTGTGAAAGGTATGGATTGTCTGATATCAGTAAAATATCTTCTTTTTTGGTGAGATGTTGGATTGTTTCATTGTGAAGGCAATGCCCTTTTTTATTGAGACCCTATTCACACAAAAATATTCTCTTTTTTTTTTTAGGCTCATATGTTAGTACTAGGCTAACTGCCCTTGAGGGCCATTTTAAGCCTAGTCCTTTACCCCATATGAGAATCAAACCCTGTACTTTGCATCTTTAAGGTAAGTATCTTAACCATTATACCAGCCTCCCACCACCAATATCATATCCTCAACTCTCTTTGGTACATGCATCCAGGTTTGTACTGCAGGCTAAAGCATCCCAAAGCCACTGGAAACCGTCTTGGTGTGGAATAACCAAAAACAGGTCCTTGGCATCAACAGTTAACAAAATAACTTCCCTGTTAAATGAAACTTTATACAACCTAGCTAAAAAGTGCCATGTATCTTTAAATACACAGTTTTTATCTTCAAAAAATGGTTTCAGGATGTAGTCAACATATTTTGCCAGAGGTTCCAACAAGGAGTGATCTAAAAAGTTATTGTATTTTGTAAAGGTGAGCAGTGAGCAAATTCTCTTGCATGAAGTACCTGAGAGGGCTTGCCTACCATAATACAAAGTAGTGCTTGTTTTACTCATTTGTATTTTTGAATTGGGGTGGAAATGCATTTTGGATGACACCACTGTCCATAATCTCACAATTCATATCCAATGCTAGCCCAATTTCTGAAAGTGGTTGATCTGGACTTTTTTGACATGTAAAGAATCATTTAGCACATATGTAATTATGGAGTCATCATTAGAAGTTAATTCCATTTTAGCCTTTTATCTCTTAATTGCATTTTATTTAGCCTAAGTAAAAAAAAAAATAAATGATTTGTGGCTGAGCCCAAACTGCTGTGTATTAGAAAGTCTAACTCATCCTTTTGAAAGAAATGCATCACAGATAACATACAGGTGTCTAAATATTTAAAAAATATATATCCTTCCATCATCAGCACCGGATTTATCCAGTTCAGTATTGTGTGAAGCCAGAGCCTGTTTTCAGAAAGAGTGGATGGAAGGAAAGTCCCATTGCTGCATAGAATACTCACCATCATAGGACTGCCCAAATCAGTTTTCTTAGAATCTTGTCCTATCCTTTTTCCAAGTCTAGAAATGCCCAGATGAACATTTTTCCAAATCACTAGCTTCTTCTCAGCTATCTGTCTCACTGAAAACATTAGATTGGTTGTACTGTAACCTAGAAGCATAACTAGAATGGGGCGAGAGGGGCAATTTCCCTAGGTGCAAACTATGGAGGGGGTGATTGGCCATCCCTCATCCCAATCGGTCTTTAGTTCAATACTGGCTTCTAAAAGCTAGTATTGCATTTGAGGTCAAATTGGAGTGCACAGTGCTCAGTGTGTGGTCTAAATTGCAGCAACCGTGGCAAGCAGTTTGTTACAGCTAAACAGAAGACTTTTTTTTTTTTTTTATTATTACAACTAAAACATGAGCACCATAGTTCATTTTGCAGGAAGGGTATAAACTGAAGCAACTTTTTGCTACATGTGTAGCAAGCAGTTTGTTATAGTTTAAAAGAAGACTGAATTTTCAAACTAATACATGAGCACCATAAAGTTTAAAAGGAAAAATTATTTTTTTTAATAAAATGTGCTGAAGGATGGTTAGAGGCAGGGTACATTAATGGGACCAGAATGACTGGGGCAGGGAAGCTGGGGAAGTGTATCATGCATCTGGCCTCCTGGATGCTTTGCCAGCAGGAGAATTCTCATTTGTTTTCCTTTCCCTGTTTGCTCTTCAATGGAAGAGCACAAAAGGGGAAACATGGATTTGCCTTTAATAAATTAATTGTTACAATATAGCAATCAGCTTAATACGTTTTTTTTTCTTTTTTTTTTTTTTGCTCTTCAGCAGAAGAGCTGAGGTAAGGTTGTGGATCTAATGCTAATAAGCTGATCTATACACTGTGGTGACTGGCTTATTACAGTGAACTGTTTTCCTTTTGTTTTTTTTAGGGGGTGCGGATCTGACTGTTTACTACATTTGTAGCAAACAGCTATTGGTGTGTAGATCTGACTGTACAATGTAACAATTAGCTTACTACAGTGAAGTTTTTTTTTTTTGCTGTTGGGGACAATAATTTTTGGTACTGGCAAAGGGAGCAAGTTCCGCCAAATACACTTCCGCTGAATCCTGATCTGCATATGAATTGCTCAGCTCCCATCTTACTTTCTACTGCTCTGCATATTCATTCATTGATCACCTTTTCTAGAACTTTTATCTGTGACAGGGGTTGGACACCTCTACACTGCTCACATCTTTATATATCCCCTTAGTTCTTGTAAATAGGGTCTAGTATACTTCTACTTGGGATCAATAGTTCAGAGTACTGATGAGTGTGGAAGAGAGGTGAAGAAGAGAGTACAGGCAGGATGGAGTGGGTGGAGAAGACTATCAGGAGTGATCTGTGACAGACGAGAGTGAAAGGGAAGGTCTACAAGAGGGTAGTGAGACCAGCTATGTTATATGGGTTGGAGACAGTGGCATTGACAAAAAGGCAGGAGTTAGAGCTGGATGTGGCAGAGTTAAAGATGTTAAGATTTGCACTGGGTGGGACGATGGTGGACAGGATTAGGAGTAAGTATATTAGTAGGTCAACCCCAGTTGGAAGGTTTGGAAACAAAGTCAGAGAGGCAAGATTGCCTTGGTTTGGACATGTGCTGAGGAGGGATGCTGAGTATATTGGGAAAAAAGATGCTAAGGATGAAGCTACCAGGTAACAGGAAAAGAGGAAGGCCTATGATAAGGTTTATGGATGTGGTGAGAGAGGACATGCAGGTGGTTGGTGTGACAGAGCAAGATACAAAGGACAGGAAGAAATGGAAACAGATGATCCGCTGTGGCGACCCCTAATGGGAACAGCCGAAAGAAGATAATGATGATGATGATACTTCTTCTCCAGTCATCTGGGACACACTTATCTCTTCATACTGCCTTAAATACCTGCTGGAGGCATTTCTCCTCTAACTCATCCAGCATCTATCATCAGTTACCTCATCTGAACTTGCGGTTTTCTCTGACTTGATTTCCTTAATTCTGTTTTAATTTCACCTAGGGTGGGATCTTCTTTTTCTTCTTTCATTGGAGGCTATGTTTGGGCAGTATGGCTTCTGTAAGATTTTCTTCATTCAGACGCTGCTGGAAGTGCTTCTTCCATCTTCCATTGATGTCCTGTTGACTGGAGAGCAAATTGTCGCTGACATCCCTCATGTAGGTTGCCTGATGACTATCATCTTTGTCTTCTGCCTTTGCCTTGCAGCATAATAGAGTTTCTGTGTGCCATCTACTGGGTCACTTATCAGAAGTTGGTTGAGTGCCTTTGATACCTTTGTTCTTTGCTGTTGCATCTGCTCTCTTACTTTGTTAGCCACCCAGTATTTTTTCTTTGCCTGGCCCATCTCTTCTATCTCCCACTTTTTCCTGCACTCCTTTCTTGAGATGACTTCTTGGATTTCAGCATTCCAACACCAGCATTCTTTATGTTCCTTATTTCTGCACCTGGCTCAGCCACATATCTACTACATAATCTTCGCATATGATATTTTAAGGTGCTGCCATTCTTTATAGGTCATATGGTCATATGTAAGTACTAGGCTAGCTGCACTTGTGGGTCATTTTCAGCCTAGCCACTTTCTCTTTCTGTGCTTGCAATAATCTATCCCATTTGGGCATAGATTGGCCTTACCCATCCCATACTTGGTAATTATATATTACCCCTGATGAGAATAACTGGGCTCATACCATACATAACTTGAGGGGACTCATGTATGGGAAAATGCATTTAGTAGCTGCATCTGTCCATTAGTAATAAAGTGGGCAGTCCCGGGGTAAATTTTCTCTTTCCCATCCATAGATCTAAGTTACGCTTGAAAATGGACAGGGATGAACTTTGTTTTATGAGGATTGTGGGTCAATTCCATAGCAGCTGTATTCTCTGGAAAATAAACCTGTCCCTCCAAACCATTCTGTTGATGTTGCAGAAGAGGTTTAGATACCTAGATCAAGTATTTCTGATGCCATTTGACTTGGTGATGTGTAGTAAATCCATCAGTAATGGGTCAGAGGATGCCTTGTATGCCCAACACAAGTCATCTCTTAGCAGTCTTTAGAATAGGATAAAAAACAAACTCTCCCAAGAGCAAGTGGTGTAAAAACACAAACAATGAAGATAAAATAAAAGTGGATACACCACACCACGGCCATGAATAATAAAATCCAAAACAACTTATTGCAATATCGGTAAGCGTTTTCACACGGAAATACATGCTTCATCAGACCTCAAAAACAAACTAAGACACCAAACATATATATATATATATTCTCCATATCATCATCAAATCAATTAAAACATCAGTTTAAAAGAACCTATTGAGATTCTACATCAATTAAAAAGAAACTTCCTGCTGGCCATATATAGGCATTGTGCTTCCAAGTGCAATATACCTGTTAAATCACTTAAAGAGAACATGTCCCTTCAAAATAGGTTTTAGTCTAAAAGAGAGTCTTTAGAATGTTGAGTATAATGACAGGGCTTTGAGTTGGTCCATGCAGGACATGTTCTTTAGGCCATCTATCCTTTTAATAAGGTATCTCTGTCGTCATTCCAGTTGTTGCATGTGTGTTGACAGAAAGATGCCAAAGGAGGTATTATACTGAATGACTGGCCAAATGAGGGCTTTGTAAAGGGATACAATGACATCCCTAGATCTAGACAGAATCCTTTTGTTTATTAGCTCTATAATATAGAAGGATGTCTTACAATAGTAAACACATGGTGGTGAAAAGTTAGGTCACTCTCCACATAAGTTTACAAATTCTGAACAACTGGATCAACTCTTAGAGGGGTGTATTGTTAATGTGGTATTCCCTGGCGTAGATGACTTCCAAAGGATACAATAATGCATTTATTTTGGCATTTAGTTTCAGACCATGATTTTGACACAAGTTATTTATTTGAGATAAACCTTCCTGCAGGATGGTTAAATCATTTGGGGATTTAATGACTGCTCCTAGCTTGCATTCATCTGCAAATGTAGTCAACCAGAGCCCTTTGGTACTGTCTTTTAAATCAGAAAATTCCCAGCGCAAAACTGTGGGTCACTTCACTGGTGACTGGTCTCTATGTGGTGGTAACTTCCCCTGTTTAGGTTATCTGCATCCTATCTGTGTACCAGTTGGCAATTCAATGGGTGACATACGGATTTATTCCCAGTTTATTTAGCTTTTCTACTATGTCTCAGTGAGGAATTGTGTTAAAAGCTTTGACCAGGCTGAGGTATGTGGGGTATACCATTTTGCTTTCATCCATTGCTTTAGTAACCTTTTCAAGAAAATTCACCATGTTGAGTAAGTATGACCTGCCCTTGATGAATTCAAGCTGAGATGGGTCTATTGTTTGAAGACTTCCTATGTCTTGATTGATAAAGTCCATAAGTCTTTCCATGAAGACTTATTTTCTTCCACTACACCTATTTCCTCTACTTTATGAAGTGCTAGAACCCTGAGTATTTCTTTGAGCTCTTGTGCTTTCTTTCCAGTTAACTTCCAGATCTTCAGCCTAGACTCTGTTGACCTTAGAGCCTTCCATGACCACTGCATGTGTCTGATCATGGCAACCAGTGGTTTATGCTGTGAGCCAAGTGTTTCACTGGAGATGACTTTGCAATAGCTGATTCTACCCCAGTGCTTTTCCTTACTAGGAGGAAGTCTACCCGAGTTGCATGTTGGCTCCTCTTGTGTGTGATCTTGCGACTGTCTCTCTTTCAGAACCATATGTTGGCCACCATTAATCCATTTTCCAGACAACAGTCTAGAATGGCCTCTCCTTCCTTATTCCTGTTTCTCCACACATGTGGATCCAGGCAGTCATCATATCCTGTTCTGTTTGTGCTGACATGTGCATTCAGTTCCCCCATTATTATCATAAACTGATTTTGTCCTGCTTTATCAGGTAGGTCCCACAACTACTCCATTAGTGCACTGTTTTCCTCACTATCACAGCATTACAGTTAAGCACAGATGGACATAATGGGTACTTCCCTATTCTTACACTAGTGCCATGAGTCTGTCACTAATTCTAATGACATTCCTCACTGTCTTCTGAAGCCTCTCCCTTACCACAATTTCCAAACCATTTCTAGTTTGTCATCCTCCTGAGTAGTAGACCCTGGATCCCAAGCCAAGCCAGATTGCTTTGTTGCACTGCCCTTCCATCTTGTCTACTAGTTAAAGAGGATATAAAGCCTCTTACTTACCATCATGTCATCCACTTTCAAGTTACATCTTGTTGGCGAACCTACATTAAATGTAGCATTTCTTAGTTCTTGTTTGGCAGGTTGATTGATTTTACATCCTGCTATAACAGGTAACCCAAGCTGGTTAACTGGATACTGTCTGGTCTGTAGCTTACTAATCCAGGGCTGTGAGTCTATACGGCAGGTACTCACTGGTCAATAGGGCACATGAACTTCTACAACTACTAAGTGTGTACCTAAACAGGCATATCCAGCAACTGAAATATTCAAAGAGGTTTCTCATTAAATGAATACAGAGCATAAGTAACATGTCCTATGCAGGCCACCTCAAGGCCCTATCCCTGTATTCTATCTCTTATAGGCTGTTGAGGGGGAGATCTAGGCCTGGCATACAGGACATTGTCAGATCCCTCTCTGAATGACCCCCTGCATATCTGCAAAACAAACAGCACCAGATTACCCATTCTAAAGACTTACCCCTTGTCTGTGATATTAATAGGACCTGCTGGATAGACAGATATGTATCCCAGAGACTACCCTGCCTCTGGAACAGGCCACCCATCCATGTAAAGCAGAGTTCCTCCCTAACTCTATTCAAGCATTACTTGGACACTTGGGTGGGGAACAGGAAATTCATCCCTGGTTTGGCACCCATGTCTCTAATGGACACAGATAGCCAATAAATGGTTCATCTTTCAGGCCTATGCTTGTAAATATTTCATATTTCAAGCCCCTGTTTGCAGTTATCAAGGGTAAGAAAACTTGTCAGAGATTTGGAGTGCATGACTACGCTTAAAAAGCCCCTTGCAGTCATTAGCCTAGCAAAGTCCTACAAACCTAAGAATTACATCTAGCTTCCTCATCTGGTCTACCTTCACTCCTCAAGTTTCCTTACCATACAGTAGTACTGGTCAAACTACTGTTTTGTACACCTTCTTTTTTCGGGTCTATATCAGAACATCAAAGTATTAAAACATTGAATGTTCTGATATCGAACACTATTCAACAAACGCTAAGAATAGCGAAGCTACAGAACAGCAAATTCTTTCCTCGGGAAAGAATTTGGTTGGCCGTTTCTGTGGCTTCTACACTACTATCCACCCACTTACCTTAACCCAAACCCTAACCCTAAGGTCCATCACTATTGCACACTCACCTAACCCGCACCCTAACCCTAACTCACTTAAACCGCCCCTAACCTTAGCGCTGTGGTGGAAAGTTATGGGTTGGGTTCAGGTAAGTGTGCAATTATTTGTAAGTTAGGGTTAGGGGTGGGTTAAGTGAGTTAGGGTTAGGCCGCGGGTTAGGCGTGTGTGCGATAGTGACAGAGTTTAGGGTTAGGGGCGGTTTAAGTGAGTTAGGGTTAGGGCGTGGGTTAGTTGAGTGTGCGATAGTGACGGACCTTAGGGTTAGTGTTTGGGTTAAGGTAAGTGGGTGGATAGTAATGTATGTTTAGTTTAGTGTAGCGTTAGATGTAGAAATTTAAGTGTATGTGTGTGGTTGCTGTTTATTTGATGTGCTTGTGTTGTGTGTATGTGTTTCGGAGCAGCAAATTTTTTCCATGGGAAAAAATTTGCTGTTCTGAATGTTCGATATTTTCATGTTTAGATGTTTTGGGGCAGATGAAATAGCGTTCGCTATTTTTGTCTTTCGATAATGTGATATAAACGCCTTTTTTCAGCTTCTTTGGCATTATTCTGTCTTACATTACTTCTGACACTCTCTTCCAGTTGACAGCAATCCATCTGATTCAAGCTGTAACCTTCTCATTCAGACCTCTATTCTCCTAAAATACCTTTCAAGATTCTTGAAGCAGCTATTTTCCCTTCTGTTTCAATACTCAGCTTCCTCTGATTTCTCATATGTGCGGCCACGACAACTGTCCTATCTGTACATAATTCTTTCTGTAAGCATTCCATTCTCCTGTGATTTACTGAAGTTCTTATTTGGAGACTGCTTGTAATGATCATCATCTGCAGAAAGCAGCTTTATTGATCTTCCCCTCTGACTTCTCTGCTAATTTAGTCCATTATCAACATGAACCACAATGAGCTCAGAGATAATCCCTGATGCACAACACTCCCACTGGAAACATTTCTGTGACTCATCTGAGCACTGTTCACACTTGTGTCATTGGTTCCTTGTACATAGCCTGCACTAATTCTAACAATGCTTCCAGGACTTCATACCATTGCAGAACTGTCCATATCAGCTTTTCCAGCTGGACTCTTTCCTCATCTCAAGCTTCTTCTCAACTATCTGCCTCACTCCAGACATCAAGTTGACTGTGTTAAGTCCTGATCTAGATCTGAACTGCTCATCTCCCACCTTACTTCTACTATTCTATGTATCTGTCTATCATTTACAATCTCCATCACTTTCATTCAGTGTGACGTCTGTACTGCACACACTTATGAATATTACCTAACTTTTTCTTATGGAATTACACAACACTATGAAATGCTATTGTCTGTTTTCTCTTTTTTATATTTAGCTCATTGTTGAATAATCCAATTTCCTGAAAAAAGTCCACTGCCTTTTCTATAAGTTCTTGTTTCTTAATAGCAGTCCCTAATTTAAACACATAATTTTGATCTTAAGGATTATTTGTTCCAGTTCTCTTGTATACTTTGGAACCAGAGTCACCACCCTCAAGTAAGGATTCACTTTGCACAATTGTAACACTTGACTAAAAAAACACCCATTTGCGTCTGCGTTTTAGAAATATCTTGATGCAAAGCATTCTTACTCTGCTTCAAAATCGAACTATCTTTGACCAGAGATAATTGGAAACTATCAATTTTGCTTTAATTCGCACATGGGTGATTTAAATGTCTGTTCAACTGCCATGATATATTTTACTTATTACCATTTTTGCATATTATTTTTTTAATGCCAACAATTAGGACACAATTTTCGGTCTTACTATATACAACTTTAAATCTCCTTCTCATTACTAAAATATTTAAGTTTTTCATAGGCATCTTATGAATGATTTAATTTCACAGAATGCCACAAGAAATTTGGTAAAGCCTCTTTATCACACTTTTTTTATTTGCTGTAAGTCCAGAGTATATCATCAAAAATGAATTTTCTATTCCAAAGTCTTCACAATGGCACACAGAAATAAGTCATTAGTCAAGAAAACTTGTCTTTTTTATTTTTACTTCTCATACACTTTGACATAGGTTTCTTACTACTGTTTATTAAAGAAAGCATGTTCAGGCAACACATTTAACAGTCAGTGTTTTAAATTTCCAGTACTTATATATGTTTGTTAAGCCCTACAAATTTCTTTATTTTGCATTTATTTCCAAACAAGCATGGCTTTCACAAAAGGAGAGCTTAACACTAAATAGATTTTCTAACAAAAAAAAAAATACAGTGTACTTCAAGCCTAGTACATGTCTCTCAAAAAGCATTTAGCAGACAGTGACTTTCATTTTATTTAAACACAGGGCACTTCCCATGTAGAAAAGAAACTTGAATCATGTAAGAAGCAATTAACTTTAGCAGTCTGTTGAGGCCAGCTTTGTACACAATGGAATTTCCAGCTATGCTCTCGACAATTTTTCTCATTTTTTTCATTCATTTCAATGGTCCATTTCTGTGAGATAACTTCTTCCTTTAAATAAGAATCATAACTGTGTTAGTTACAGGGTGAACAAAACAATGTAGAGATCAGAGTTTATATCTATGCATCTGTACTTTAGAACAGTTTCAGAAGCACATTACTGAACCTGTAGCTTGTAAACCATTAGAATTTACACGGTGTTTAAGTTGTAGTTTAGAACACACAGTGCAGTCACCATTTCCTGGTGCATACACTATAAAATTGTCTTACTCTTTTTCCTGTTAAAGCCCAATTAATAATTTTTCTCACTAAATTTCTCCACCACTATTTCTGAACACAGAGTTTACGTTGTCAAAAAAATAAATAAATAAGTCTCTACATGTTTATACCACTTACTGCTTTACTTTCTTACACCACTGGTTTCCAACATCTCATCTTTCTGCAAGAATAAATAATTTCATAGTATAATATCTTATAATTTTTTGGACTTTTATTTAAATTGGAGTAAGATACCTTTTTTGCAATGTAAGACTTTAATACTACCATGTAATACTCACTATTTGCATATGTTCAACTTCAATAGATTCTTTCACCAGTACTCATAAGCAAAATGCTTTGTACTGCAATGTAGTGGAGGCTGGCGACTTCAAGTCAAAGTGGGCTAAAGGAGACAGCTGAATGGGCGTGGCCAACTAGAAAGGGGTGGGGCTATTCTAAAAATGCAAAAGCTGGGCACTAATTAAATACGTTGCCCTGGTTGCTAAACCATCATTATGAGAGTTCAATTAAGATAAAATGAAGTGTAGAAGAAAGATATATTTCAATGCATTGGCTACCTGATAGCTTACTTAATATCTAGATGGAAACAAAAAGGTTGTGAGGCATGAAAAAATAAATTACTTTTTAAATAGATTACTGGAATGCCAGTCAAAATCAAGTATAAGAAAAACAAGCAGCACTCAACTCAAACCACTTCTCCTTGCACTGCAGTTCTAATTATAATTTATATTCAGCTTTATAAAAGTACCAAGTAACATGCTGAAAGTAGCAATCTCTGTGAAACGGATTACTCCCACTTGTAAAAATATTTCTTATCCAAAAAAGACCTGCTGCAGTGATGCCTGACAACAGCTATCTACTTTTTTCATGGGGAAAACATGAGCAAAGTAAAAAATGAACAACAAACAAGAAGCAAGCTCAAGATAAATTACTTAAAGGATTACTGCACAGGTAATGGACCACACATGATAGATTGGCATTCTGTTTAGTTTACGGGTAAAGCCTGCAAAGATGACTGCAAGTCTCCAACAGATGTAATGAGCTTCTGAAAATACTGTAATCCTGTCCTTTATTACAAATACTGTCATATGCATTTCAATACCCAAGGCTTATACACTATCTAGTTATATAAATATTCCCTGCATGGCAACAACAAAAAGGTTTTCAATGTTAGTAATTCTTTAAATGTATGCTTATTAAAGCTTACTTGCATCTTACAATCTCAGACAAGCTTACCTGATGGTCATTAAGCATTGCTACTTAAACACAGACTAATAGGTACTGCAACAACATGTATTTTCTGAATAAGAAGAAGCATAAAGCAACAGTATAAAAATATGACAGAAAACCAGAGCATTCTGCAAAATCAAGGACAGATGAAAAGCCACTGCAGTGCTTGTGTCTACCTTGGATGGTGGGATACTCTGCACATTTACACTGCATAACTGCTCCTTGCTTAGCTTGGACACATCCAGAGTTACTACATGGGGGAGTGGGGTACAAGTATGTCACAATTTGAAATGTCTCTGGCTGACGGTGATGTCTCAGACACATTTGTCATACCTCTCAACCTTGGAGCAAGAAATCTGTACAAAGCCACAAATAGAAGTGGGACAAAGGACCAAAAATAAGGGCAATTTTAAATATTGCTCTTACAAACTTAGAAAGATAGTAGAATTGTAGGTCTTGCATTAGTATGATTTTTCTGAAGGGTATGAAGTCTGACACTCAAATGTCTGTCATTATTTTCTAACTTCAATCTTTAAAGATTTGCCAAAAGTTTTCCAGAAAACCACACTTTTATGAAAAATGGACCAAAAATGTGATGCAAAAATATAAAGTAGCCACACAATACAGCGGGGAACCTGTCAAAGAAGGGACACATTTTTAAATATTAGTACTGTTAACTTGAACAGTTGACAAAATAAGAATCTACATGCATTTCTGAAATCAAAAGTAATCTATAACTCTTATCATTACAATTACTTATTAATCATCAACCCTCCACGATTTCTTCCAAATTTGCCATTTTGCAGAGGGGGTTATTAGAGGGAGAGCAACACTTTGAGCCAAAATCAGGGACAATTGAGAGGTTTGGATATACCCAATTCTATAAAGAGATTTATTTGCACGTACCTCTCAACCTCTTAATGCAGGAAATCTGGACAAGGTCAAATATATTGGGGGAACATACAGATAGTACTAAAAATTGTTCTTGTATAAACTTAGTTGACAGAATAAAATTAAACCAGACCAGAGCCAAAATGATAATTGTGGCTTTAATAGCAAATAAATCCACATCAAACAGTAAGTGCTTTCATCCACACTGGACTTCTTCAGACTGCATAGATGCAGTCTGAAGAAGTCCAGTGCGGACAAAAGCTCTTACTGTTTCATGTGGATTTATTTCCTATTAAAGTCACGATTATCATTTTGGCTCTGATCTGGTTTGATTTTATCAATTTTTGTTTTTCCGGTATCAGTGGTGTTTGTTTATAGTTGACAGAATAACAGGTCTTGCTTTAGCATGCATTTTTCTGAAGGGTATGAAGTCTGAATCTCAATGTTAGTCATTATTTAGTGACTTAATTCCTAAATGATTTGCCAGAAAACCACAAATTTTATGAGGAAAAAAACAAAAATAAGAAGCAAAAATCTATTCATTCTACAAAAATCTGGACAGTTGAGAGGTATAGTTCAGCCAGGGCTGTCTTTGAGTTTGGTTGAATGGGATCTCCCCCCTGCAGCCATTCCAATTTCCCATTATTTGGCTAGTTCACCCTATTTAGTATAAATACTGTAATGTGCATACTGGGCATCCACAGTGGTGCAGTGGTTAGCATTGCTGCCTCACAACAAGAGGTTCTCTGGTTCGATCCTCAGCTAAAGACATGCTGTAGGTGGATTGGATACTCTAAATTGGCCCTAGGTGTGAGTGTGTGTGTACGTGTGTGTGTGTGCCTTCCATGGAAGGTTGGGTGCCGGGCTGGCAACTCAACACCGTAAAACTCCACAGCCAGAAGAAGAAGACTGTAATGTGCATACTGCTTTACTTCTACAATGATTTGGATTTCATTTAAAAGTTTTATTTTACATTTTACAGGACAATCACTAATAGACATCTGCTAAACAAAGCAATGCAGTCTCACAATGATAATAGACTTAGCATTAAAACTTCTTTGCCCTTGAAACTCACGTTAATTGAAACAGCATTGAAACCCACATTCAAAGAAAATACATATGGCCAGTGGCAGATAAAGATTAACTTTGGTTTGTTTTCAAATCATAGGCCCTTTACACAGGAAACATACATGTGTTCTTTGATACACCTCCCTGATTGTATTAAATTATATTCCTTGTATAATGCAGTACAGTTGTTAGATGATATTTTAAATTTATTATTTTGAATATTTTTCCAGTAAACAATGAAACAAAATGCATGCACCAATAATAACAAAACTCCCCAATTCAGAACATTTCCATCATAAAAGTTTACTCAAAGTTCTACAATCCACCAGTATCTGTAAATATGCACAATCTCTGCTGAAGTAAAAGTCATCTAAACAATTCTACATTAAATAAATCTGTAACTAATGAAGAGGTTGCTGCTAGCAAACAACTTTATATTTCATTGTTTCATCTACAAATAAAGTGCATGTTGCCCTTGAGGAAAAACTTGCCTATGTTACATTAAAAAATGATAAGCTAGTAATATTGCACTAGGAACTGGATGGCAAACTGATAGCAGGTTCATAGTAGGTATCTCCACCAAAGAGGACATTCTCAGGACTGCAGCATCCACCCCCTTTAAAAGTACAACACAGTATAGTATCAGCAACATATCAACATACTGGGGGAGTAGAACCCACAGCCTTCTGCATCAAAAGCAGGTCCACTACCTGTTGTGCTATTAACAACACAAGCAGACTCAGCAAAAGCAGCACTAAACTTTTCTTCCCTTGAAGCTCTCAGCTCCTTGTAAAATCCACTCAACACTCAACTGTATCTTTCAACTTTGCAGCACAAGAAATCTGGAAAAAGCCAAAGCCCAAAAACCAGGGACACATTTTAAACATCACTTGAATAATCTTGGAAAGTTGCTAGAATATAATGCTGTGTTGCTACTATGCATTTCACTGCCAAGTCTTAAACTCAGAACTATATGCACTATAGTCAGAGCAACATACCACTATGCCAAATCAACTGATTCTTGATGGGAAGACTGAAACTTAAATGGCTATCATTTATTGAATTCAGTTCTCACCATAGCTCTCAACCTCTTAGCACAAAACACTTGGACAAAGCCAATAATGGGGTAATACAGACCCCAAACATATTCAGTGAATTCAGTTCTCACCATAGCTCTCTAACTCTTAGCACAAAAAACCTGGACAAAGCCAATAATGAGGGAATACAGACCCAAAAATAGGGACAAATTTCAAATATTGATCTTATAAAATTAACAAATTGCTAGAATAAAAAGTTTTGTGTTACCATGCACTTTCTGAAGAAAATGAAGTCTGAAATTCAAATGCCCATCATTATTTAATGAATTAAATCCAGAAAACCACAGATTTTATGAGGAACAGAACAGAACAAAATATGAGGCAAAAATTTGAGTAGTTTTCACAAGTCATGGTGGGTAGAGAATTCAGGATCTTGCTACCTGCACCCAAGGTACAGGGTTTGAGCCTGAGTTATTCTTTAACCATCACTGTTGCCTGAGTCTCTCTAGCCACCAGGTATATTTATCTGAGGTATTACACACACACACACACACACACACACACACACACACACACACAAACACACACCATCCTCTGGTGAATTAAATTTGCCTAAGGGCTCTGTTGAAGAAATAATAAGTCCACAGGGCTCTGTTGAAGAAATAATATATCCACAGTCCCAGCTCCTATCTCTGTTGAAAAAAATAACTCCCAGTCATGGTGAGAAAGGAAAGGAAAATGTACCTACGGTCCCACAAGTGCAGGCTGGATATCCAGCCTGCAGACATTGCAGTCAGTACCCTTTCAGTCTATGCGGTTGTAACCGCATCAACTTCTGGGCATTTCTCTAGTCTGCTGCCTTCTGCCTAATCTGGACTGCTCTTAAACCAGTCCAGATTCTGCACTCATGTGCAATGGTCGCACGCATGCGTGGAGTCCATTCCAGGAGTCTTTTTTTATTTTGTCATTCCAGGGAGTCTTTGTTTTATTTTCTTTCTTCTTTTTTCATTTTCAGCTGGTGGGGCTGCTGTCCCGCAGTCCAATAGCATGAGTCGCCCCTGATGTAATGACATTTTCCAAACCTATTTCTTTTAGAAGCTTAGTACATTCATTTTGCACATGATTGATAAATATTCTTTCAGTAGATTCATATAATTTTCCTAAAACATTCATCAGTACTTGCAAAAAACAAACTGCAGATGGTGTGGGTAAATGGACCTTCTGCATAGATTATCAGCAATATCCAAAAAAGAAGAAGAAGGTCCAGACCACAGCTGAAGGGACCAAAAATTTATTTCACAGAAGATTAAAAACCTGGATAGCTCTTTCACAGCCACAAAGCTGCTTCATCAGACATTGCAACCATTCAACTGCCCTTATTGTAAACTACCTTCAACCAATGCATGAGCATCTCTAATTAAATTCATGATTTTACTTAAAGCAATATATCATATATCTGTTGCTAGTACATTTTAAAACAACACTTTTTTCTAAAAACATATGCATTCTAACAAACAACAATAATTATAAAAATATGTATATACAAAAACTGTATATGTGTAACAAAACACATATATACATATAATAACAAAGTAAAATACATTAATTCTTACAAAAACAGGATATTCACCTTTTAAGTGGTCTCTTGGATACTAAAGGCTGGATAGATATCTTCTCATTTAGACCACTGCCCATGGTAGCCCTCATTCTTACTATCCATTCCAATTCCTTGGTTTCCACTAAATTCCAAATGGACCCCTCCCATTACCTATATACACCCTCTCAATGACCAAAAACCTAAAAGTATGTTGTGTTCCCATTTCCATCACATGTTTTGGAAGGGCATACATTTCTGCTTGCCTAGAGATGTCATATAGGTGTTCCCTTATACGCTCCCAAATCCTAAGAGTTGTCATTCCCACATAGAATAGCTGACATATGACACAATATGCTAGATACACAATATTTGCACTGTTACAATCTGCTATGAATCTAACATTAAGTTATTTCCTGGTATATGGTTGAACAAAGCTTCCACTACTGTACTTGTTATCCCACCATTGTACGAATACAATTGTTTTAAAGTTGATTTAATTATTAATTAATTTCACAACACACAGCAAATGCAAAATATTCACCAGACAAAGAAAAAATGGCCAGTATACACACTTTAATGCAATTTATTAAAATAACAAATAGATCAGCAGAACACACTTTTCTCTCTAGCGCCTCAGTTATTAAGCCTTTACAGAGTATACCTACATTTTCCCAAGTTCCCCTTAAATACACACATCCATTAAATCAATTAATTAAACAATTAAACTATTTAAGAAAGTTAAAGCCCTATAAAAAATGCTCACAAAAAACATTTCCAGTGACATTCTTTATTAAGCCCCATTGGGGTTAGAGTGTTACATTTCAAAATAAAAATAGATTATTTTTCGATAATTTCCTTTTAATATTATTATCATTTATATTTTGACCTTCAACTTCTTCTAAAATAGTAGCCTTCAATCCATAGGGCTTGCCATTATGATACTCCATAAAATGTGAAGCTACTGGACTCTCTCTTCTTTGCCTTTTTAAATATCTCTCAGATGTACCCTGTTACAAGGTCATTTCAGCCCATAAATTACTCTTTCACTATCACATCTAAAAATCCCTTTCTTTTGAAACTTCCTTCCATTTATCTCATCAAAACTTTGTACTATGTATGTGCAACACTTGCACTTTCCACAAGGGAGGGTCCCTTGTACTTAAAGTTCCATACTTTTATTTGTATCTGGTAAATGGAACTTCTCATGCACTCCAAAGCCTCTAATACTTGTACCCCATGTGTATGAAATCTGAGGTGGACTCTTAACTAACAATTCCATTGTTTACATTTCTCCAACCCCCAGTAATATTTAATTAATTTACTAAATCTTTCGGAAAATATTGTATATTTAGTCACAAAAAAAAACATTTTTTGTCCTTCTTCTACTTCAATGTCTTCACCCCTTATTTCTGCATATTGTCCTACCTTCACCAATGTACCAGATAATGTATTTATGCCTTCTTCTATTATTTTATCATACCCTCTTTTTATGAACATTTTCACTGCTTTTTCTATTTCTAATTGACACTCCTCTTTAACACTACATAGTCACCCTATCCTTAAAAACTCTCTTTAAGAGATTGATTTTAATTTATGAGGGGGATAGCAACTCTCTCCATGTAAAATGTGATCATATTGTTCAAATTTCTTATGAATCCTATTTTGAATAACCCCATTATTTCTACCTATCAGGGTGATATCCAAAAAATTAAGCTCCACCTCTTTCTGTACTCCATCAAATCTAATACCAAAACAGTTTTTATGTAGATCTGCTATGAATCCTTCCACTTCTTCCCATCCCCCCTCACAAATGAAAATCAAATTATCTATAAATCTGTCATAACTAATCACAGATTTCCTAAAAAAAGTTGTGTTCTAAACATATAACCTCTCATACATTCCCATAAATAGATTAGCATACATGGGGGCAAATGCTGCCCCATGACAGTACCTTGCAATTGTTTAAACAATTATCCATTAAACTCAAAAATGTTGTTATTAAGGCAAAAGTGTATCAGTTCTAAAACAATGTGTTTTAGGAGTATCTTTTAAGAAATTCAGCAAAGCTCCCATGCCATATTTATGTTGGGTACTAGTGTATAGACTTACTACATCCATCACTATAAGATACATATTTTTCACCCATTTTACATCTTTTATTTTATCTATACATTCAAAAGTGCCTTCAATGTAAGAAGTGAATTTCACAACTTCAGACAACAAATATCTGTTCCTCCTGTGTGGAAAGTGTTAAGTGTTGCAAGTACATAGTACAAAGTTTTGATGAGATAAATGGAAGGAATTTTCAAAAGAAAGGGGTTTTTATATGTGATAGTGAGAGAGTAAGTTATGGGTTGAATTGTCCTTGTATCAGGGTATATATAAGAAAAAGTAAAAGAAGTTTTGCATCTAGGTTAAAAGAACATCTGGGAGATATTTATAAAGGCAAAGAGGAAAGAGAGTCCAGTAGCTTCACATTTTATGGAGTATCATAATGGCAAGCCCTATGGATTGCAGGCTACTATTTTAGAACAAGTTGAAGGTCAATATATAAATGATAATAATATTAAAAGAAAATTATGGGAAAAATAATCTATTTTTATTTTGAAATGTAACACTCTAACCCCAATGGGGCTTAATAAAGAATGTCACTAGAAATGTTTTTGTGAGCATTTTTTATAGGGCTTTAACTTTTTTAAATAGTTTGTTTAATTAATTGATTTAATGGATGTGTATATTTAAGGGGAACTTGGAGAAATGTAGGTATACTCTGTAAAAGCTTAATAGCCGAGGCGCTAGAGAGAGAAGTATGTTCTGCTGAGCTGTTGGTTGTTTTAATAAATTGTGCTAAAGTGTGTATACTGGCCATGTTTTTCTTTATGTGGTGAATATTTTGATTTACTTATTTTACTTTCTTCAGTCTTAGAGAATGGGTTCTATTTCAGGCTGTCTGCTTTGGGTGTGGCAGACAAATGTCTAATGATGTCTAATAACACTTGCTCTATGTGGGGTAATTAACTCATTAATGTTATGCAGTTGCTGGCTGCACAACAGGAACAAAAATAGTGTAGTTTAGAATATGTATATTAATTTTAAATTTGTTGGAATTAAGATTCTAAACTGGGGTAAAACACTGATCACAACTGACCAATTGAAGTCTTAGCACAGGAATAAAATCATTAATGCGTTGAACTAAAGTGATATTACCTAAAATATTCCTGACTGAAACCAGAAGTGTCAGATGTCCTACTTACTCTATATGATATTTAAGTTCAAAAGTATTTTATTTACACTGCTGGCTCAAGCAAAAATATAGATAATTTCTAACTTAAAATGGAAATTAAGTGTACTTCTAAACTTAATAATATGCAGTTACCGGTAATGATATTATGTTAGGTATAGTTGAAGTAATTTGGAACTTTGATGTGGTGGGTAGAGATGATGATCATGACCTATTTGGAGTGGTTGCACAAGCCCAGATGAGATGCTGAGTGGGAGTGTTAGGAGGGCTTCCTTGGTAGTAAATGCAGGATCAAGTCTGGATCAGAGTGATTTCCTGTGGCAGGACATGGGCCCTGTATTTGGGATTCACCCAGGAGATTGGTAGCTACTCAACTGTTGACTAACTAAAGTTGCCACCTGTCCCATTGTCAGCGGGACACTCATGGGTTGAGCTGCCTCATCCTGTTGCCTGCTGTGCAAAGTAGTGGGACTTGAAAAGTCCCACTTTTCAGTCTCACTGAATTGCCGTGGAAAAGCTCAATTACTTCCGGCTTTTCCACGAAGATTCAGTTACATCACCAACCCGGACCTATAGGCAAAGCTGCTGCCTGTTAGGTCCAGGTGTTTTAATTCATGCAGCTATTGGTTGCAATTCATGAAAGGGTGGGGATTGGGGCAGGAAGAAGCCTGCTTTGTTTTCAGCGCTTCTACAGCTGCAAAAAAAAAAAACTAGATATTTTTTTTCTAATGAGCCATCTAGCCAACCAGCCAGCCAGCCATCAAGCCATCCATCCAGCCAGCCACCCAACCAGCCATCCAGCCATCTATCCATCCATCCAACCATCCATCCATCCATCCATTCAGCCAGCCAGCCAGCTAGCCATCCATTCATCCAGCCAGCCGGCCAGCCATCCAGCCAGCCAGCCATCCATTCATTTATGCAGCCAGCCATCCATTCATGCAGCCAGCCAGCCATCCATCCAGCCATCCATTCATCCCTTCATGCAGCCAGCCAGCCATCCATCCATTCATGCAGCCAGCCATCCATTCATGCAGCCATCTATCCATCCAGGCTTCCATTCATTCAGCCATCCATCCATCAAGCCATCCATTCAGTCATTGATCAATCCAGCTGCTACTCCCACCAAACAGCTAACCCCTCCAGCAGCCAGCCAGTCAGCTAGCCACTCCAGCAGCTGGCCAGCTAGCCACTGCAGCAGCCAGCCAACCAGCCACTCCAGCAGCCAGCTAGCCAGCCAGCTAGCCACTCCAGCAGCCATCCGTTGTACCCATAACAGCATCCAGTTCACCGCTGCTATGGTGACATCATGGTAGAGGGTGTGGCCGGTGTCATATTGGCCACACCTCCATGTTCCACTTTGGCCCACTTAAAAGGTGACAACCCTATGACTAACAGAAGGAGGGTTTTTTCTCACCCTGCATATTCCTATGTCAGTTAAAGAGAAATATGGAAAGGTGAATATCTGGACATATTTGAATTACTTGATGTGGAAGGGCTACAACAGCTGGTGGAAGCTGAGATGTTGAATAACTAGGACCTATTGGCAGCATTAGCAGCTCTGGTTCAGAGGAATGTTGGAAAGTTTCGAGCCAGGACATGGGAGAACTGAGTAATTGGTTTTCTGTTTTACATGGCAGTTTGTTTAGAGATGGATAGTTCAAAGTCTTTACTGATTCTAGTTTATTTTCTTACGATCCAGGAGGCTCACTGGCTTTACATAAAGAACTTGTGGATATGGCATGATAAACAGTTCTGCAAATGTAAGGCTTTGCATCAGTCACTTAGGTGGGAAGTGATGCACTCTGATATTTAGCTGGCCATGATGATGGATAGTTGGGGTGTGTTTTTCCAGTTGGGTAAGCTATTGGGCATTTAATGCAAATCAGTGTACATGGGCTGCATGAAGATTTTTGTATACTTGTTTGATTTGTTCAGATGTGCACCCAGCATCACAGTGTGGCCATTGGGTGGGGAATCCAATACATGGCGGTTCTGCTTTAACTGATTCTACATCCTTCCCTGCCTCACCACAAGGGCTACAGGGATTTAGAGGGCAGGGTATTTTTAGGGCATATGGGAGGTATACCCTTTCATGGGCAGAGGGGTAAACCAGCTTTCCTATTCCTCATTAAGGTGCAGGCATTGTGCCAGATCTTGAAACACTTTCTGGAGTCAGAGATTGTGGCTGAGTTAATTTTCAGGTTTTATGTAGGGTCTTCTAGCAAATTGGGGGTTTGATTTGTAAGAATTTGAGTTCTGTGTGGGGAATGCGGAGGTATTTAAAGGTTTGGAAGGAACTGCATGCAGGCAGGCTGCTGAGCCCTTTTAAGTACCCTCCTTTTGCCATCTTCAAAGTGTCACCATTGGGTTTGGTTCATAAAAGGCTTCTGGTGAATTTTGTTTGATTCATCATTTATCATTCCCACAAGGGGAATTGGTCAAAGATTTTATTTGCAGGGAAGATGCAAAGGTTAGGTACACATCATTGGACAATGCAGTGACAAGGATTAAAGGGCTTAGTGACCCTTAGTTAGTAAAGGTTGATATTGAGTCTGCCTTTCATTTGCTGCCCTTGCATGAAGAGGAATGGCCATTACTGGGTATGATAGTAGGTGATCAGTTTTATTCTGACAAGGCCATGCCCATGGGTTGTTTAGTGGCTTGTGCCACATTTGAAAACTTCAGATGTGCACTTCATTGGGTCAGGCAACAAAGGGTGGGCATTTAGAATGCCATGCATTACCTGCATGACTTTCTGTTAGTGAGGGAAGGTTTTGAGGGGGATACGGAAGGTATGCAGGTATCTGTTGTCTTGTGTGAAAGGTTGGCTATACCATTAGGGAAGCCGAAGTTGGAAGCCCCTGCTCTAGCTTTATGTATTTTAGCTTTGACAGTGGATGCTAGGTGGGGTCTGTTCTGTCTTCCTCTTAAGAAAATAGAGCAGGTGAAAGGAAAGATTGTGTGGGTAATGGCTAAAGATAAAGTGCAGATCATGGACATCATGGAACATTTGGGTCTCTTGAACTTCAAATGCTGGGCAATTAGTCCCATTTGAACTTTTTGCGGGTCAATGGCATTTCTATTAAAAGGGGGGAAAAGCAAGAATCACTGGGTGAGGGTTAGCAATTTGGTGTGAGCAGATTTGTAATTGTGGTTGTCCTTTTTAGACCGTTTCAATGGCATTTTGTTTTGACAGAAGGACTAGGTCAATTAGGATGAATTGCAACTGTTAATAGACACTGCAGGGAGAAAAATAATGGTTTGCAATTCATTGACCAGAAGAATGAGAGGATGAGTGGAAGAAGATATGGCCTTTTTGGAATTGATGCCTATTTGGGCAGCCTCAGTGGTTTGGCAAGACTGACTGCATGACAGGTATACAATTTTTAATTCTGGCAATTTAGCAGTGGTGCAGGTGTAAGATTCAAAAACAGATGAATCTAGGTTGTTTTTTCTAGTTTTATGAAAATTGATTTTGCAGAGTTTGTTGATAACTTTTTTCTTTTTCAGATGTACACTTGTCAGGCACTAGAAATGTGACTGCTGACAGCCTTTATTGCTTTCACTTTTACAGGTTTTGCCAGCTGGTCCTGTAGGTGCAAGACAAATCAGTTGTGCTGCCAGAGGATGTGTGGCAAGATGGGCTCAAGTGACAGGATGGCTGATTCAGCATTCTTGTGTAGACTCAACAAGGAAGGCATATGGTAGGGCATTATCTGCTTTGATGAGTTTGCAGTGCAGTTGCCTGAGGAGGAGAGAGTGTCGTCGGTGAAGCTGCTGCCGCAGTACTTAGTTAAGACTTAGACAAAGGGGAAGGCAGTTCAGTCAGTTAAGGTGGATTTGGCTGCTATTAGCATATTTGCATGGGTGGCAGATTTGCAGGATTTGACAATGTCATGGGTGATGCTTGAATGTTGAAAGGATGGTGTCAGATTAATGGTAGGAAGACTGATATGCATTTGCCAATGACAAGGCTGAGTGAGTTCTGGGTTCATTGGTTTGGTAGAATGTTGTTATATTTCACTCTCCATGGAGATATGGTTATGCCACTCAAAAACAGATCAGGTAGTCAAGCATTCACAGATTATGTTGCAGGCATATAGGGATGAGTCCATATGTCCAGTATCATGGACCAGGAGGTTGCAGTTGTCACACAATGGGAGACCACATGATTTAGTTCTTTGATCATGTAGGGGTAGGGAGATAGGAGACAATGAGTTTTGTATTTAATAAGGAAGGCTTTTCAATGTGTAGCCTTTCTGGGAGAGAGGTCTTCAACCCATTCTTTTCACATTGGAAAGGCATCTGATGTGGCAGGGGAAGGTAGGTCAGTGGAGGTTATAAAGAGGGTTGGATGATGGTCATCAGAGTCCTTTTTGTCTGATATTAGATAAGTCAACTTAAGTTGCCTGCTGTATTTAACACTTTTTTAGGAAGAAAAATGTTCATACTTGGTGACTCCTATGTTTATTGGGTGCAATGTGTGCCATGATTAGGCCAGATGAAAGCAAGATGAGGTTGTGGCAGTACGGATGGAGAGTGTTTTGGCATGGTGTTAGAGGACTCAGGTGCACCAGTTTGAAAACAGCTTCACAGACATATATGTTTAGATTGGGATTCTAAAGATTTTTTTGAGTCCACATCACAGATAATGAATTAGGTGGTATTCCAAAATGGCAGTTAGTTTTTAAGGTGTTGAGGGACTTGGCAAGTTTAATGTGTAGGTTTCCCTCCATGATTATCGTGTGGTTGGAAATTTTGCCACGTTTGGTTTGGAGGAATGCAGGTTAGGTATTGAGCAAGCCTGGTACTTCATGAACCTTAGGATTTTAAGGCACTTGAAGCAGTTGGGTATCCATACTGCTGATCACGGAGACTTTGATGATCAGGATCCTATGAGGTTGAGGAAGAATGGGATACACTTGAGTCACTTGGGCTTATACCTGTTCAATGTGCAGCTGTCATTGTTTTTGGAAAGTTTAGTGGAAGGGTTGTAGTAATTTTGAGGGGGAACAGCCTGTGTCAGGCTGGAGAGCAGAGAAGATGGGCTGAGATGTCCCTGTTCTGTTGTGTTGCCCCTCTGGTTTTTACGTTTTGGATCTTATAAGGTGGTTGGTCGGTTACTGAATTGAGGAGTGTTATCCTGCTTCTGCTTTGGGGGGAAGTTTTGAATAAGTGAGCAGATGAGGTAACACTGCTTATATCATGCTGGCATGGAGGTGAGTCAGTGACACTGCCTACTGAATTTGTTTTTTTATGTTTATAGTTATCTATTATATTTGTGATTAATAAATCTGTGGCTAATAAATTCTGTGATTAATACATTTGATTAATAAATGTCACCTTATGCCAAGATGGTGTGATGTGTTTTCTGGGTAAACGCAGTTTAGACATAAACTAATTTGTCCAAAGACACTTGAGGGCTTGGGGTGAGAGATGGGCGAGATTTGGGTAGACAGAGGAGTTTAGAGAGTTAAGGATATGAAGGAGTTGTTTCGGTGTTACAGGTGAGGAAAGGTTAAGGTTAAGGAAAAGGGCTTTTTGAGAGTAAGTCTGGTAAGGCACAGTTAACCTAGTTTTTTGCAGTAGCTGATGGGGGCATCACATTTAGGCATGAACTTGCTTCCTACCCTCCCTGTCCTCCTCTTTTGGTCAGCTAGCATGTTGTGGAGCTTTTCATATGGACATGGGTTGCAGGCAGAGAAGAGGGCCTGGGATGTTCCTCTTCTGTTCACCCTCTGGCATTTATATTTTCGATCTTACAAGATGGTTGGTTGGTTATTGATGTGGGTGGTGTCATGCTGCTTCTGCTTTGGTGGGAAGTTTTGAGTAAGTGAGCAGCTGAGGTAACCCTGCTTACATCATGGTGGGAAGGACATGAGCAGCTAATGCTGCTGATTGTTTTTTTTTTTTTTGTTTTGCTTTTTTTTTCTTATTTTTGAAGTTATGTATTATATTTGTCATCAATACATCTATGACTACTAAATTATGTGCTTAATAAATGTAATTATTAAAAGTTGTCTTATGCCAAAATGGTATGGTGTGGTTTCTTAGGGGATCTCATCAAAGGTTAATTTCTAACTTAAAATAGAAATTAAGTGTATGTCTAAACTAAACAATATTAGGTTACTTACAGTTTTATTATATACATACATACATATATGATACTTTCATTACATAAATACATATATATAGTTTAACTTTACAATCCTGAAATACTGAAATATCGAAATTTAGTATCTCGAGACTGTAAAGCCAAAAACTTAAAAACCCAAAATCCAAAAAGCGCGGAATTCAAAACCGCGACTGCACACATACACACTCCAGACACAAACAAGCACACATGCACCTTCCTCCCTACACTACAAACCAACAAAACACACACAAACAACAAAACAAACACACGCATGGACCCTACATATAAGCAGGGGGGTAAGACTCCCCCAGCACCCTCCATGTGGGGGACTGCACCCCCCAGACCCCGGCTAGTTATATATACTAACTCCAAGGTAATCCTAAAAACACAAACACAAAAACCACCACTACACATTCTACACTCCCCTTGCACAAACACAAATCACATACATACAAATACCACCACTCTCAACACTTACACACTCACAATCTTACCTACCTACCCTAAGTCACACCTCAAAACTACAAACACAGTCACACACACTAAAATCCCTACCCAAAACCCCTAGTAAAATGTCACTTACCTGAATCTCCAGCTACATCCACATATCACACCGCACATCACGAACACAGGGCCTCACAACAATGGATTCGACATTTCCACATTTGGCATTTCTATATTTGGCATTCTGCACTTTCGCACAAGTCCAGTTTCGACACTTCGGTCTCGAACTACTGACGTTCGATATTTCAGTAGTTCGATATTCTGAAGTGAAGCCATATATATATATATATATTTATATATATATATATATATATATATATATATATATATATATATATAGATATATATATATATAAAATCTTTCAAAAGCACAATCTCTCTTAGTACACAGTCATCATTATCCATCGCAAGTCAAGTTATCTGTCTACTCTCAGGCTCACTTACAAAGCATGCCTCATGTTCTACTTAATTGCAGGCACATCCCTAATTACTTTCTGGTATTCCTTTCATGAAATTGGCAGGTATGTTCCTGGTGACCATTTTAGCACATCTATAGAAATGTTCCCCATGCTCCACAGCTTCTTCTGATAAACATTCTCCCAAGATTCTTCACTTTCATTTACAAATCATGCTCTATGAGAGGCCAACCTCTCCTTTCTGTTTTTTGCACTCCCTTTTGCAGAGGGATTAAGAGTGGCTTCCTTCATTCAGTGCATGCGCATGTGGAATCCTCCAAACATAAATGTCAGAATTTCAGAATGCCCAAACCACTACAGCTCTACACATCACACAGCACTTGGTATATATATATATATATATATATATATATATATATATGTGTGTGTGTGTGTGTGTGTGTGTGTGTGTGTGTGTGTGTGTGTATATAGATTTCACTCAGGAATCATTCAAGGGGGTACTACATCTATCTGGCTTTAATATATTGTCTAACTCCATTTCTGACGCCATAATGTCTGTTTTAGGGAACATGAGTCTTCTAAGGCTTCAAAGATAACAAAATAGGATACGGATAACATAAGGGTATTAAAAGCATACCTTTCAACCTCTTAGAGCTAGAAGTCTGGACAAAGCCATAAATAAAAGTGGTACAAAGGACCAAAAATGGGAACAATTTTTAAATATTGCTCTTAAAAACTTAAAAAAGCTGATAGAATAACAGGTTTTGTATTAGCATGAGTTTTTTGAAGAGTATGAAGGCTGAAACTCAAATGTCTGTCATTATTTTCTAACTTCAGTTTTTAATGATTTGCCACTAATTTGCCAGAAAACCAAAGTTTTATGAAAAACTGACCAAAAATATGTGGCAAAAATCTGGACATTCTGCAAAAATCTGTACAGTTGAGAGGTATGACAATAGCATAGCTAAGACAGGTTGAAGGGACAACTGCCCAAGGTGCAAAGTGTCAGGGGTGCAATTGGCCAATCCTGGTTGCCCTTTAGTACATACCGGCTTTTAACATTAGTGCATCCCGTGTGTTCTGAACTGTAGCAAATGTTTTCTGCACTGCTACAGTTTAAAAGAAAAAAAATGTTTTTTTTTAGTAAAACCTGAGCACTTTAGCACTCTCTGCATGGTACAGACTGTAGCAACTTCTTTCTACATTTTCAGTAAGCCATTTGCTACAGTTCATCATAAAAAATTATTTATTTTTTTTTTTTGCAGCTGAGGAAGGAGTGTTGGGGTAGAGTACAGAAATGAGACCTGGCTGGTTTCTACATTTTTATGTATGTTAGTTTTTTTTTTTTATTACCCCTTAGCTGAGAAAGGATGGGCACAACTCTCAACTGCTTAGATTTTCACCTCATATATTTTTGTCTGTTCGTCACCGAATGTATGTTTTTATTGCAAATTAGTGAGGACTGATGTCACTAAATAATTACATAAATTTGAGTTTCAAACATCATATTCTTTAGAAAATGCATGCTAACTCAAATCTTGTAATCAGAGTAACTTTCTATGATTCTAAGAGTAATATTTAAAATGTGACCCTTTTCTAGGCTTTATCCAAATTTCTTGTGCTAACACATTGAGAGGTATGGCTTGTTAACTACCACATTGCAGAAGCACCAACCACCAGATCACAGAGCTTTTTTTTTTGTTTTTCCTTTGAAAAGCTAGAACAGTATGCAGAGACAGAGGGGTGTGTATTTTTGTTTTGTCTTTAGTACAAAGAGCTGGGGAGACAGGGCGCCATTATGGGGATTAACCTCAGGCACTAAAAAATCCAGCTGTGTATATTACTGTTCAGTATTAGGGGCCTAAAATAACTCCACTCCCTACAGGTACTCATCCTAAAAAATATTGATATATGCATTGTAACAGAGACTTGGTTGAAGATAGTTGACAACCCTCCATCATTGCTGGGTTTCAGTGTCTTCCAATGTCTTCCAGATGTTCAGGCCCACCCCTTTTGATGAAGGTGCTGAAGCTGGCAATGTCTCAACATTCTTACAAAAATTCATCTCCTGGCATATGAAACAAGATAATGATCTAAAACTCTTCCACATCAATTTACTATAAATAAAACCACTTATATCATACTTATAGCACTCCCACTGTGTACCCAAGAGCATAAATCCTACTTAACTAGAAAGGAATCCCTATGTTTTAAACTATCCAATGTTCTCCTAGGAGACTTCAACTACCCCTCCATCAATTGTGAGACTTGTACATCCTCAAATATGTATGCCCAGAAATTGCTGGGCTTTATCACTATAAACCTCTCTGAACTTGATAGTCTGCATCCCAACCAGGGGTGATAAAATCTTAGACTTGGTCCTTATCAACATGGGAAAGCTTTGCTCCCCACCAATTTTCAGCACCACCCTTGTGAAACTGGAGAAAAAATCTGTCACATTCACTATAAGACTGAAGCAGGAAGCAACATCCTATACCTCAGTATACATAAATAGTGCTGAGGCAAATCTACTGAAACTGAATGATGGCCTAACCATATTCAAGCCTGATGACCCCATTTTGAATAAATACATGTGGAACCCAAATATAAACATACTCTATAATAAAAGGAAAAAACAACTCATTTGCATTAAAAAATAAGCTTGACTCTCAAGATGCTAAATTTCTGTCACTAATCTAAAACTAGAACTCCGGATCCTGATCAAATCAATCATGGTGAAATAAGAGGTAAAAATGGCTAAGCAGGTGAAGTAAGAAATGAAAGCATTCTTTAGCTGTGTTAGAGGTCTCAGAAACAATGCCCGACACTGTTCAGAACTAGTAGTAAATGACAGCACATTCATTGACCCTGAGGACATAGTCAGTTTACTAGTGGAAAAAATTAGCTCTAACTTCACCACACCCCCTTCACCTTCTATATTCCAAAATCACATACTCTCATCTGAACTCAGTCAAATTTCACAACAAAAAGTCCTCAAGGCAGTACTCAAGGTCAAAAACACTACATCCATGGGGATGGATAACATGCAGGGCTATCTGCTTACCAGCTTGAAACAGGACTTTTCTGCCCTCTTACGATGACTATTTAATATCAGCCTACAACCAAGCTTTATGTCCATTGAATGTAGGATAGCAACAGTCATCCTTCTACATGAAGTTGTGGTATCAATGGACCTGGGTAATTATATCTCCATAAGTCACACCAACCTTATCTGTAAGGTTATGGAAAGAAACATTATGGAATTAACAAATGGCTACATAGACAACATACAAACTCTCAGTACAAGAAAGATCAGGTTTGTCAAAGGCAGATCTTGCCTATTAATTCTGGTTGATTTATTTGATAAGTTTTACAGATGTAGTGGATGAAGGGAAATCAGTACCTACCATGTATCTAGATTTCACAAAGGCATTTGGCACCATTGCATGCTTGGGTATTGTGTCTAGACTCCCAGACAAATGTAAATCCCAAGGTAACTCGATGGATAGCAAATTGGCTAGAAATACCATTTAAGAATATGATTTGGTGGTGCTATCTCTTCTGAAAGACATGTCTCTAGCATTGTACCCTGAATGCAATCAATGGAATATTCCTTTTCAACATTTACTTCTTTGAGCTCAAAGCAAATATTTATGGTTGACCAAGTTTGCAGATGACTGTAACCATGGTTCCATCATAAACACCAGGAGGATACCAAGCTCCTCCAAGAGTGCCTATTCCAAACAAATGGCTGGTGTCAAGACAGTACACTGAAATGAAATGCCAGAAAATGTATAACAGTATCCTTTCACAAATATGGATTTCCATTGTAACCATCACATTGATAGCAGTCACCTGAAAATTGGTTATGGTGTCAGGTATTTTGGACTCTAAGTCAGCAACTAACTGTAGTTTGATTACCATGTACCGCTATAGTAAATGTCCTTCTTCAACACATACTCATAAAGGTATGGTCCAGGGAGATAATCTTTTTACTTTACTCAGCTCTCATTAGTCCAATCATTGAACATAATGCCCCTTTCAGTATATAGCTATGCACTCAGCTAAGCACAACTAAGGGGGAGGGGGGCATATCCAGTACTGCTAAGCTGTGTTTAGCCCCACAGCACATGTTTTAGCTGGTTTAAGCTTAGCTGAGCATGCCCGTGCATGGGGATGTGTCCAGACTGTTTATACCAGTGCCGTGGATTTGTGCACCATGTCCCAGTGCTTAGCAGTGAAAGAAATTAAAATATAAATAAATAAATAAATAAAAAGGAAAAATCCTGAGAAAACCAATCAAGTATAAATGACAGATAAACCCTGTTCCACTGGCACTGGGCCATTCAAAACCTGGCAGGTGGAATGCATCATAGTCAGCCAATCACACAGGCTGTATCTGCAGCACACCACTATAAATTATGCATACACCCTTCAATCTAATTTTTCCCACATACTATGTACCATTGGAGTACACGCTTGGGAATTTTAACCTACAAAATGATATGGCCTACTTCTGCTCTGCTACATCTGTATGTGCTAGAGGCTGAGGTCAATGCTGGTGCTGATGCTGACAATAGGCCTAGACTAAGAAGGAGAAGAGTGCTCAGGCCCAGGGTAACCTTCCAGGAGCTACATGAGCTGGGTGAAGAGGGACATACTATAAGAACTCACTGAGCTCTGCCACCCTCAATTCAAATACAGAGCAAACAGAGGGGAACCCATCCCAGAGGAAACAAAGTTATGTGCAGCCCAAAGAATACTAGCTACAGGTACTTTTCAAAGACCTACTGGGGATATGTTGGGGTCTCACAGGCATCTGCATCCAGGGTACTCCACCAGTTCCTAGCTGCCATGCGAACACATGCCAGTGAGGACATATATTTACCCCACACCCCTGAGGAGAGGGCTAGCAATATGCATCTCTTCCACAGTGTAGCACACTGCCCTGAGGTACTGTGTGCTAGAGACTGCACTCATGTGCACATCAAAGCACCACCCGGTGAGGAGGGTAGGGTCTACATCAAATGCAAGGGGTATCACTCCATCAAATGCCAGGTCATGTACAATGCCCAGGGCATTATCATTTATGTGTGTGCTGGCAGACCTGGCAGTAATATGACTTCCACATCTGGCACACGTCACAGCTTTACCAGACATTTGCCGGGGTGACATCTGGTATGGCCATCTACTGGGGGATGCTGGCTATACACTGTAACTGTGGATGATGACACCCATCAGAAATGCACCCACACCTCCTGAAGAATGGTACAATGAGGCACATTCACAAACTAGGAACATCATAGAGCATGAGTTTGGGCTGCTCAAGTCTTGGTTCCTCTGCCTCGATATATCTGGTGGACCCCTGCAGTACTCTTCAACCACATGCGCACACATGTTTACAGTATGTACCATGCTACACAATATGATCTTTTGGAAACAGCTGCAGCAGGAACATCACAAGGAAGGGACACACAGCCCCCCTACCAGTGCCAAGGTCCCCTCAGCCACAGGGGGACTCTGAGGAGGATCCCCCTTGAGACTGTCCCTGTAAGCAGATGTAGGCATGCCCAGTATGCCCTGGCCTTGGCAAAGAGGCAATGCATAGCACATGCACTGACATCCTGGGGACCTAGAGACTGACACCTGACTCTGACTCACATACATAGTGAAAAGGATGCCAGCCACACCACACAACCTGTACCTTACCATGTATTGGCTGTATACTGTGTGCATCTGACAGAGTAAGCCATGAAGTACTGTTATCTCAATGGGTCTATATTAGAACATTGAAGATTCACAACTTTGAATGTTCTAATATTGACCCCTATTCAGCGAATGCTGAAAATAGCAAAGCTGCAGAAAAACAATTTTTTTCCTAGGGAAAGAATTTGGTTGTCTGTTTCTGTTGCTTTGCTATTTTCAGCACTGTAGTGGAAAGTTACGGGACAGGTTTAGGTAAGTGTGCGATTGTGTGGACATGAGGGTTAGGGTGGGTTAGGTGAGTTAGGGTTAGGGCGCGGGTCAGGTAAGTGTGCGATTGTGTGGACATGAGCACTAGGGTGGGTTAGGTGAGTTAGGATTAGGGCACGGGTGAGGTGAGTGCGATAGTAACAGACCTTAGGGTTAGGGTTTGGGTTAAGGTAAGTGGATATTTAGTGGTGTATGTACAGTTTAGTGTAGGGTTATATGTAAGATTTTAGGTGTATGTTTGTGGATTGCTCTTTGTTTGGTGTGCTTGTGTTGTATGTATGTGTTTCGGAACAGCAAATTTTTTCCCTGTTCGGCATGTTCGATGTCAGTGTTCGCTGAATAGGGGTCAATATTAGAACATTCGAAGTTGTGAAACTTCGATGTTCTAATATAGACCCTATCTCAACTGCTTCAGGCACAAGGTAAGTCACTGTTCTTTACAACAAATATTTATTTATTATTTATTTATTTGCAGTTTGTTTTCCAGGATAGTCCATTGGGCTACAAGGAGCCCATTTTCAATGGAGTCCTGGGGAGAAAAGCTCAGGAGAAATACAAATACATAGTACAGAAAGAGCACAAATCCATAATATACATTTCAATTAAATGTTAAATGCATATTTTATGGATCATCTATTAAGGAGGGCCTGGACCTGCTTGCACTTTCTGACACACTGGAACATCTGTCAGGAAAGGGAATCTTGTAATCGCTGGGTATAACATCCCTTACACATTTGTCCCATGAGATCTTGAACCACCTGGTTACATGGAGGGTCACTCTGCACCTGACCACCTCAACCACACAGCAGTCAGTGAATAGTTAAGGATTCCTGCTGGACATTCAAAAATAACCTGAGGTCTTCTTGGCAGAAGCAATACTCCCTGGTACTACATGGACTGTTACTGACTTAATGAAGGAGTCCTCGCCTTGACCCTTTCTTGCTTCTCCTTGGTGAGGCTGACGTGGAAAATGATGAAACCACATTTAATTCTTGCTTCTCTCTTTTGTAGAAAACATCCTTTATGGAGATTGGAACCCTAACTCTGACAGCTATAAAGATTTTGCCCTTCTCCTCCATATCCTTGAAGTGCCTACTCACTTCCTCATTGAACAATGAAGACCTGTGGATGGGGGGGGGGTTTATAAATGCCATGACTGTATTTCCTACAAATTCTGTAAGCCTGAGACATGCCTGTCATTGTATCTCAGGAGCAGGTACAGACATATGACATGCCTGTCATTGTATCTCAGGATCAAGCGTAGAGAGACAATGGCAGGCATGTCACTGTATCTCTATACCTGCTCCTGAGAGTCTAGATATGCCTTCAGCCATGCTGAAATTACAATGAACATGTGGCTCATTAGAGTTGAGAAGGTGTCAGCCAGGGTTATTGGCTTCTACTTCTCATTCCCTTTCTGGAAAGCTCCCCACAACATGCTTCATCTGGTCAAGGAGATCTCTTTGAAACTAAACCATGGAGTAACATACTTCAGCTTCCTCAAAAACAGAGAGAAGGATGTCAAAAAGCAGTACATAGATTATTTGTTTCCTTGGAGTCCTTATCTGGCAGTTACATAGTTAGGCTATGTTGTATGGGAGTCCACCTAAGGGCTGCCAAAATGTTTAGATGGGTCTGGTTTTGACATCTTTGATTATATTGATGAGGGTGGCATAATGGTTAAGGTGTTTGCCTTAGAAACACAAGGTACAAAGTTTGAATCTCACAGGGGATAATCGGCTACACTTAAAATGGCTCACAACGGCAGTTAGCCTAGTACTAATCTATGAACCTATTACTGGGGGGGGGGGGGGGGTTGTATTCATAGTATGAGGGCCACTGGTCAAAGCTATCCCATGCCACCTTTGTGGAATCATCGAATGTGTCCACCAAGTTGGGGCCACCGTAGTTTTCTGTGGACTGCAGTGGCAGGCATCCTGCAGAGGGCCCTGAGGTGAGAGCATAAGGTTTTTGGGCCAGTCTCCATTCTTTTACGACACTTGAAGGAACTCCACAAAAATGGGGTAATTCAGTGTGTATTCACCTCTAACTTTAACCAGAAGTTAAATAGCTGAACAAAAAATCAGTACCCACTTGTCCTAAACAAAATGGTAAATTAAAGAATAAACCTTTCTTGTGGAATTCTTGCATTAATAAACTTTATAATAAGAATAGGAAAATAATGAACATTTCTAAGGAATCCCCATCCCCCTGCCTCAAAACTACAATGATACATGGCAGCAATAAACATAACAGCACCATCAGAAAATGCAAAGAACTGGAGAAGGTTAAGGTCAAGGCAGAGGAAACTACACATGTTTCATCAATTATGGCAGGAAATTAAGGAATAATGTCCAAAAATGCACAATAGCACATCCATAATATCACACATTCCGATCCTATAGTATACAGCCAATACATTAACAGATGATTTTAGTGCTAATTTTACCCTCACTACCTACACTGTTATACCTACCATGCCTGAAAATTTAGTTTCCAGCAAAATTTCAAAGGAGCCTGTAGTTAAACTTTTCAGCCATAAGTCCTCAACATGGTTTGTGCCTAATGCTTAGAGAACGGTCACTGTGATTCTCTTCCATAAAAAGGGCCACTTTAAAGACATGGGTAATTATACGTGCAACAGCTACAACAGCCTTATTTGAAAAGTCTTGAAATGTATCATAGCAGAAGTCATGCATAAAGGCAACTGATCCAAACACTATTAGCTAAGTTTTGTGAAGGGCGGGTTCTGTCTCCTGAACCTAGTAAGCTTCTCTGGAAAGCTTCTTTGGAAAGGTTACAGAGGCTGTGAACAGTGGTCACTCCACACATCCCACTTATCTTGCCCTGGCCAAGGCTTTTTACAAACACCATCTCGGGGTTATTATTGAACATTTACACAAACTTAACTTAAATCCTTACATTATCCACTGGCTTGCAAACTGGTTAACCAACAGATTCTAAGTTGGGAAAGTCACTGGTACCCTCTCTGGAAGTAAAACTGTAACTCAAGGGTTACCACAGGGATCAATGCTAGGTGCTCTCCTGTTTGCTATTTATTCTGCAGATATCCAAGCCAATATCCCAGAAATATGGTTGACTACAATTGTTGATGACTATAAGCAAAGCACTTTTACCTACTCACCCATTAAAACTAAACAGTTACAGTGAAGTATGGAATACGCACATACCTGGTTGCACTGAAAATAGCATGTATGGAAGGGAATAGAGTGGGCTACCGGGATAGCTGCAGAGAACTGACAGCTATGTGGGGCAACAGGAACTCTCTGCCCAATACCAACTACCCCATAATATGCTGTAGGCCCCAAGGCAGTAAAACCCACTGCACTATGCGAACGAATTACAAACAGTGGGGTCATAGGACTGATGCATGACTGTCAATGCTAGAATCCTCTACCTCCAACACACACATGTTCCCACACAACTGCAGTACCATTATGTTTGCAATTTAATAGCAGCAGAACACACAATCCCAGGGCTGTCCCAATCAACCAGGTGACATGTTCTATTTCCACAATATGCAGGGGTCAATGTACTATGTATGTCTGTGGGTGATAGTGTCAGGAATTAAACTGTGCCACCTGATAGCTGTCGTGACTTAGTGGGCTAAGTACATTACCACGGCTGATGGTGTTCATGGTTTTAGACTGGCTGCATCTACTATTTTGCAATGTGAGCTACACCTATAGTAGGAGTTCTACAAACTGTCCATATGTAATTTGTTACTGCAAGAAAACTGGACAAAGCCAGAGACAATAGAGGGACAGGGGGGCACAGATATGGACAGTACACAGCTCTGACCTAGATGGTGGCTAGTAAAAGAGTAGGTTGTAACAAGTCAGCATAGCAGCAGGATGTAAAGGCCATCACATAACTGTGTCAAGTAAGTGGGCACCATCACACCCCTCAAATGTACAGAGTTTTGCAGAATGTCCAAAATTTGGCCTCATATTTCTGGTCCATTTTTCATAACATTGCAGTTTTCTGGCAAACTAGTGGCAAATCAGTAAAGGTTGATTTTAGAAAATAATGACAGACAGTTGAGATGCAGACTTCATACTCATCAGAAAATTCATGCTAATACAAAACCTGTTATTCTACCAACTATCTTAGTTTGTAAGAGCAATATTAAAAATGTGCCCCTATTTTTGGGCCTGTGTCCCACTTTTATATATGGCTTTGTCCAGATTTCTTGCACTAAGAGGTTGGGTGGTATGGTATGGGCACCGTGTGGCATTATAATACCGATACAACACAAACTTTCTGAGGAACAGAGCAGACTTATGGGGTGCAATGCTAGACACCCTGCAAAACAAGTACAGTCAGAGGTGCGAAGTCTGTAACCCTGTGTGTGCTGTTACATCACATTCCCCAGTCACAGCATACCTACAACTACATAGAGCAGCAACTGTTGCAAAGCCAGGAACAGGAGCAGGACAAAGACCCAAATATAAGGAAAAGGATGAACTACCGGCCAGACAAATGTAAAAAGTGCAGAGTAGAACAGGTCATGCAGTAGCATGGATTCCCTGCTGTGTATGGTATCAGTAACGCAAATGTCTGTCAGCAGTTCCTCACATCAATCTATAATGACCTGCCACTGTTGTACCAGGAAATCACATTGCTATGTAAAACATACCAGATATAGTTCACAGGTTCATAGATAAGTACTAGGCTATCGGCCTTAGGGCCTATATAAGCCTAGCCAAAAATGTTCCCTGGCATTCGCCACCCAAGAAAATTAATTTCCTGTGTCCCTGTCAAGCAGAGCCACAGACGTGATCCCTGGGGTGAATTTTCTATTTCCCATCCAATTGTCAAGATTTTTCTTAAAGAGGGCTAATGAGGAGCTTTGTCTGACATGAATCGGTAGTCTGTTCCAGAGCATGGGAAGTCTCTGGGACAGGAATCTATCCCTCCAACATGTTCTGTTTATTGTGGTAACAAGGTTTAGGTCCATGGAGCATGTTGCTCGGAAAGATTGGTATTTCTTTAAGTGTAGCATGTGCAACAGATCTGGGTTTGACATGGCTTTGTATGCTAGGCAGGGGTTGCCTCTGAGTAGACAATATGTGATGCAGTAGAGCTGGAGCTTTTTGAGACAGTCTGTGTATGACATCTGTTTGAGGCTGGTAATCCTCTTAGTGAGGTATTTCTGTGCCCTTTCTAGTTGTTGTAGATGTCTTGCGAGGTACATGCCAAATGGAGTGTTGCACTCTATAATGGGTCTGACGAGGGATGAGTAGAGGGGAACAATGACCTATTTTTTTTCTGGAGGAGAACCCCTTTGTGATGAGGTGTGCCATGTAGAAGGATTTCCTGACTTCTGTGGTGATGTGATTATCAAAGGAGAGACTACTGTCCACCTGTGTCCCAAGGTCTCTTATCACACTTTCGGTGTTTAGTAAACTACCACCTATGTGGTTGTTCATGGGTACAGTGTTTTTTCTAAAGGAGATGACTATGCACTTCTTGGCATTGAGCTTGAGGCCATGACTTTGACACCAAGCATCAGTTTCAGTGAGGCCCCTTTGTAGAATGTCCACATGATTAGGCAATTCTATTATGGCTTCTAGTTTGCAGTCATCTGTAAACTTTGTTAGCCAGAGACCTGCTGTATTAGCCTGGACTTCTGAGAAATATATATCAAACAGGAGAGGACCCAGGACTGAACCCTGTTTTACTCCACCTGTCACTGGTCTGAAGTCAGATTTGGAGTCAGCTACTTTCACTGTGTGGGTTCTATCAGTGAGCCAGTTGGTCACCCATCTTGTGACATAGGGGTGTATGTGCAGTCTAGTGAGTTTATCTATAATACCAGAGTGGGGGATGGTGTTAAAAGTCTTGTTGAGGTCAAGATAGGCTGTGTGCACCACCTTACCCTCAACCATGGCTCTGGTGACTGCTTCAAAGAAGTCTATTAGGTTTAGTAGACATGATCTACCTTTTACAAACCCAAACTGAGTGAGTGTCAGAGTTTGGAGGTTACCTATGTCTTTGTTTATAAGCTCTAGCATGATACATTCCATGGCCTTGCAGACCAGGCTCGTCAGGCTAATGGGGCAGTAGTTCCTGGGGTCTGTGGTGGCACCTCCTTTGTGGAGTGGGATAACCATTGCTGTGCGCCATTCAGTAGGCACAAAGCCTGACGTGAGGCTATGACTGAACACGGTACTTAGTTGGGGTGCTAGTTCGTTCTGTAATCCATGCAGAACACAGCCTGGGATGTTGTCTGGTCTCATGGATGCTGTGTTCTTGGCTTTGGAGAGTGTGGACATTACTTGTGCATCCGTGATTACAGGGGCTTTGCATTCTTCTGGTATAGAGATGGGCCCTTTGGAGGGTGGGGGGGTAAAGTTTGTACTGAACCTATCTGACAGGATGTTGGCAATATCAGTTGGTTCTGTATATCTAGTGCCATTGTGCTGTAACTCAGAGCAGATCTGAGTATTGCCATTGAGATTCTTGACATAGCTGTAGAATGCTTTGTGGTTGTCTTTAGAATCAGTGACGATTTTATTTTTGTAACTAGCTTTGGAGGATTTTATGTGGGATCTCAGCTTCTTACTGAGGTTGACCAGGGAGGTCCTGCAATCATGGGATTTTACTCTTTTTTGCAACAGTTTCTTTTTTCTGTTGTAGGGTTTGTTTATGGCAGGGGACCACCAAATTGGCTTACTTTCTTTGGAGGATAGCATCTTGGTTCTGTTGGGGATGGCACAGTCCATGCACTTGTGTATGTGCTTATACGGTGCATTTGTATAGGATTCAGCAATTGTACCTCTATTTTCCGTGTGCATGGGTGTTTTGAAGTTAGCCACTTCTGTTTTAAGAAGTATGAAGTTGGCTTTGGAGAAGTATTTTATGGTGGTTTCCTTAATGGGCAGTGGGGGGGGGGGGTGCGGATGTTTAGGGTGATTAGATTGTGGTCAGATCTGACCAGCGAGGAGATGACCTCTCTGATGAGAAGCATTGGTCCCCCGTATTGGTAATGACCAGATCCAGGATATTGCCTCCACTGGTGGAGGTATGGACAAGCTGATCCAAGGCATTGAAATTTATGAATTCCAGAAAACATTGAGCAAATGAGTTAGCACTTGAGTAGTTCTCCCAGTTGATGGTGGGATAGTTAAAATCTCCCATTATTAGGGTATTGGGCTGTACCTTAATATTACTCAGTATATCAAGAAATGTGGAGTGGGCATCCTGGGGCATGGCAGGGGATCTGTAACAAACTACAACCTGAATTGTAGTCTTGCCCAGTGTTAGTTGTACTTGGATAATTTCGGATGCATTATATTGAGCAACTAGTCTGGAGGTGTGGATATCCTTAATGAATATGGACACGCCTCCTCCTTTAGTGTTTCAGTCCAGGTTAGGTGGCTGAAAGGTGTGATATGAATAATAGCCTGGTAATGCAGGGGTGCACTCTGGAGCCTTGAAACAAGTTTCTGTCACTGCACAGATGTCAATGTTCTCCATTTTAAGGAGTGCCTCGAGTGAATGCTTTTTGTGGTTTATACTTCTAGCATTGAGCAGCATTACCCTCAGATTTTGTTTGCTTGTACCTGCTATGGTGGTGAGTTTGTCATTTGAACCTTGCATAAAAATGGCAATATAGGGGTGGAAAGAGCCTTAGCAGTATCCAGAATCCCAGAGGTGACAGGTGCAGGCCATCTCTGGCAAAGCATCATGGTCTGTCGATCATGTCGTCCCCGGGAAGACATACACTGGATCCCCTTAGAATAACACCAGAAGCTTAGCCAATTGCTGAAGTCAATCATTTTGTCCTTGTACTGTGGTATCATTCTGTGTGATGACATATGCTGCTGTCAAAGGAAAAATTAACTTCAAAAAGATCAATACACGGCAGGTTCAGGTTAAGGCACTTTAATCTTGCAGCAGGGAGACAAAAACATTCTAATACAGAGTTTGTCTAACTAGAATCAGGAAGTGCAGGTATTTTTATATATTTTCTAAAAGACATTGCCTACCAAGCTGACGTAGCAGATCACAAGTTTTAACATCATTACTTCATAGCAGCTGTTTGTTCATAATTTTCTGCTTGCACTATCAATTTTATGAAAAACTTCCTAAGAAAAACAACGCAGCCTTGGCAACCACCGGTTAGATACAACTTTCCTCTATGCAATGTTATCATTCGAGGTACTACAGCTAATTTGAGCACAAAGCAAATACAGATTCTTCAAGCAGTCTTTGTTTGATGTAGCTCTTCTTTTCTGCAGCTGTGCATGTTCTCATAACACGAACAAGGATGATTGTTCATATTCAATCATATTATAGAAAACAGTATTGTTCTATTCATTCATTTCCTGACCTAGCAGATAATCACCTGCTTTTCAAGTACATTTCCAAAAGGCATAAACATGAATTTTGCTGTGCTAGCAATTACTAGGTCAGGGGGCATCTTGCAAGTTTCAGTAAGCATACTGCAGTTTCAAAAAGCATCTTATAATTTCATACAGAATTAAGCTGTATATAAAATAGAATGAAAATGTGTTAACCCTTTTAGCTTCTAATAAGCATTAAACATATACATATATGCATATTTTTCTGACATTTCCCCCCTGTTAATACTTTTTATTCTGTTTTCAAAAGCTTAAACAGTTTGCTTCTTCTCCTAATCTCTTCCATTTCAGATTTGCAGTTAAGAGAGTCATTCAGTTTAGACTTATGAAAGCGTTTCACTTTTCAACAACTCTTCAATTTCAGTACTTTGATACAAAGTCTCAGAAACTGACGTGTCTATAAAATCTTTGATTAACTTTTTCATGCAGGGAATACAACAACAGATGCATGCTCCTAATAGGAGTAATCCCACACAAATGGCAATCAGGATGTTCATTAGGATGGAACCCCACCCCCAAACAAATTCTGGAAAAAGTCCATCAGAGGGTTTGGGCCTGGTTTGGTCATGGTCGACACTTGCTGAATCACCTCAAGATGGTTGTTTATCTCATGCTGGTTGTCAGGAATATACGAACAACATTCTTCTTTGATTAAAGTGCACGTACCACCCCTCGCCACTAGGGTGAAGTGAAAAGCCATGCGGTTTTGAAGCACCACAGTTTTCATAGCATTCAGTTCATCAGTCACTAATTCGAGAGCAGAAAAAGTTGCATTGCTCATAACTTCGAGAAGTTTGGACAGTTTTCTCAGCTCCCAAATCAATTTTACTGTGCCATATGCAGGGGCTATGCCAGTCCACGATATAATAGTGTCACTCAAGTCCATGGGTGTCAGTTTATCTTTGTTCTTTACGGAATTATGGTTTCTCCATCCTGCTTCGATTCATCCCACTGGATTCTCAGGTCTCTTGATTGGATTCCTAGGTTTATTACTGATCTCTCTGACATTTCAAATTTTCCCTCGAGGCAAAGCTGCAGTGTGTCATATGGCCGGAACCAGGTAACCCAAAAAATAACTGCCGGACCAATTCTCAGGTAACTATTTGTATGCCTTTTTCCCACAAATAAAATAACAGTTCTCTACTTTAGTATTGATATAAGCTTGCCCTGCATGAAACATTTTCTTATCAATGATAGAAAGCTGCTTTAAAAGAACAGGATTATGTTGTACTTCACTAACAGTTCTATGCATTTTCTCAAAATATGCATCATAGTTTGTATCACAAATAGTTTCTGCCTTACTGGCCTTAATAAAACAATTGCTCCAACCCACCTGAATGGTGTCATTTTTATAAAAACATATAACTCCCTTTTGTGTAACAGGTAGGTACAATGCTATTTTGTCTTGTGATTTTACAGGTGTAGTATCAAAAATCAAATTTTCCCAGGTCTCATTGACCTCTAGGGGGACAGCAGTCATTAATAATCCCCCGTATGCTGTCGGTATAGCTGTGCAAATCCAGCAATTCGAAACATTGAAAGTTTCAGCATACAAATATTTAATTGCTTGGTAAGTGTTAAAGTTTGGATGCCAGTCTATGAGTAACGCATCACATTTGTTCAGTTCAACTCGTGTGGCTGAAAAAAGGAAAGGCCACATCAAAAAGATCATTGTCACCAGTATAGCTAACAGGATAATCATGCAATTTTTCTGAGACTGTTCTGCATTCCTGTTTACTCTATACCTAGTCATTTCATTCTTGTTGTGTAACAGTAACAAGGTTTTTGTCCAGTTCAAAGTTCTTGACCAATTTGCAGTGTGTTAAATGGATCCAGGGCACACGCTCAGCAATTTTAACTGCAGTGGGTGTTGTCAGCACAACTTGAAATGGTCCTTCCCACTTCGGAGAGCTCCAATTCTTTTTCTTAATGACCTTCACCCAGATCCATTCGCCTGGTCGCATGCCTGGTCGCACTGCTGCCTCCGATGGTCTGGTCTGTTCTTTAGCTGAAACAGAATTTAACTGTAGAAGTCTTTTGTTATTCAATAACCTCCTCATATACTCTGCCAGTGAACTGTCAGCCTCCTGATCTGTAGGCATGAGAAGTTTCCACTGAGGTACATAATATGCCCTCCCAAATAATATTTCAAAAGGAGTTAACCCTTTTGCATTTGGAACAGTTCTCATACTCAACAGTGCCAGAGGTAAACAGTGCACCCAATTCTTTTGAGTCTCTGTTATTATTTTCCTAAGCTTATTTTTCAGAACCCCATTATGCCTCTCTACTAATCCTGCAGATTGGGGGTGGTATGCACAATGGTTCTTTAATGAAATTCCGAAATATAGACTCAACTGTTGTATGGTTTGATTTACAAAGTGTGTGCCATTGTCGCTATAGATCTTTTCCGGTATGCCAAATCTAGGAATAATTTCATTAACGAGGACTTTTACAACAGTAGCTGCATCTGGATTTTTGGTCGGAAAAGCTTCTACCCATTTGGAAAACATATCTATAATGACAAGACAGTACTTTTTATTTTCGTATTTGTTTAGTTCTATGAAATCCATACAAATAGTATGGAACGGATACGGTGGTGTAGGAAAACTCCCTTGCTTAGGCTTCAGTGCCCCTTGTGCATGATGCCTGTTGCAAACACGGCATGTTGCACAAATTTTTTTTGTGTAGTTTGTAAATCCATATATCATAAACACTCGATTCACTAACTGTACCATCCCCCCTGTTGAGACATGGCACTGCCCATGGCTCAACAAAGCTGCCTATCTAAAGTTAGACGGCAAAATTGTTTTTCCTTCCTTGGAGATGTACAGCCCCTTCTTAAGGATTGCTCCTTGTTTTACCCATTTCTGTTTTTCTACTTTTGTAGTGAGTGTCTGCATTGTTTTTTAACATTTCTAAATCTAAAATCTCAGAAGGTTGTAATTCCTCACTCAAAAGAAATACCTCTGAAGCTGTAGCTGCCTGCTTTGCAGCTGTGTTAGCTTTCGCATTACCTTTTGAAATCCTATCCTGTTGTTTTGTATGAGCTACGCATTCGCAAATAGCTACTTTTTGAGGTAACTGAATAGATTCTAACAAATCTAAAATAAATTGCGCATGATTAATCGGTTTACCAGTAGATGTTATCATTCCTCTATTCTTACACTGTTGTGCAAAAACATGTACAGTAGAAAAAGCATACTGGCTATCAGTAAAAATGTTTACACATTTACCCTTTGCTAAGGTACATGCCCATGTCAAGGCAATCAATTTTGCTGCTTGTGCAGATGAGTTGTGTGGTAAAGACTTTGCTTCTAAAATCTCAGTATCAGAAACTACTGCATACCCTACTAGATTCTGCCCTGTAGGACCCTTTCTGCATGAGCAGTCCACGTAGTATGTCACATCAGCATTATCCAAGGGAACATCCGTAAGATCTTTTCTAGGTAGTGTCTTTTGCTCAATCTCCTGCAGGCAACAATGTCGTGTGCCATACGCAGGGGTTGGGAGCAAGGTTGACGGATTCAAAGTTGTGCATCATTCAATTGTCATATGAGGTTGGCTCAACAGTATAGTCATACAAGAAAGATGTCTAGCAGGAGAAAGATATGCTACTTTTTCTTGCATTAAAATAATCGCAACTGCATGAGGCACTCTCAATGTGAGAGGGTGGAACAACACTACTGAGGCCGAAGCCTGCACTGCCATTGCAGCTGCGACTACTGCTTGTACACAGTGGGGCAGAGATTGTGCCACTGGGTCTAGCTGTGATAAATAGTAAGCTATGGGGCGTTGCTTGTCCCCATGTTGCTGTGTCAATACTGATGTCATATAGCCTTGCTTACAATCTACAGTTTGGAAAAAATGTTTATGATAATTTGGTAATCCTAAAACTAATGAAGATGCTATCAATTGCTTCAATTTGCAGAAAGCTGATTCTGCTTCTGGTGTCCATTGTAATAAATCTTGTGCTGCCATAGGTTTATTGTATATCAAGTTGGTCAATGGAGCAGATTCCAAGGCATAGTTTGGAATCCAACTCCACCAAAAATTAGTCATACCTAAGAAGGACATCATTTCTTTCTTGGTAGTCGGTTTAGGTGCTTGTAAGATTGCTATTTTTCTGTCTTTATCTAATATTCTGCCTTCTTTGGATATTACATATCCTAGGTATTTAACCTGCTTTTTCCAAAGTTGCAGTTTGTTTTTGTTTACTTTGTGTCCTTGAGTGGCTAAAAATTGTAGTAATGCTATGGTATCTTCTCTGCATTCTTGCTGGGTGGGTGCTGCCAGCAGAATGTCATCTACATAAAGTAAAATTTGGCTGCCTTTCGGTGGGATAAATCCCATTAAGTTACTTGCCATTTCCTGTGCGAATATTGTTGGGCTTTCACAATATCCCTGTGGTAGTCGCGTATATGTGTACCTTTTCCCCTAAAATGTAAATGCAAACCAATGTTGGCTGTCAGTGTGTATCGGTATTGAGAAAAACACAGTGCTAATATCTACCACAGAAAAATACTTCTGTTGACGTCTTAGATCATTCAATAAGGTGTGTGGATCTGGCACCGTAGGTGCTCTGGGTATTACTGCATCATTTACAGCTTGTAGATCTTGGACCATACACCATTCTCCATTTGCTTTCCTAACAGGAAATAAGGGTGTATTACATGGTGAATCGGGAGATTCTACCAGTACTCCTTCCTTAAGTAAGGCTGCTATTATAGGTTTGATTCCTACTTCTGCATCCTTTCTCAAGGGATACTGTCTTTTTTGTGGTCTAAATGCTGACTTTGACGTGATTGTTACTGGTCCTGCTGTATGAATAAGTCTTACATCTGATTTCCCTGTTGACCAGAGAGTGTCTGGTATGCTTCGTAAGGCTTTCTCTTCCTCTTCTAATAAGAGTGCTAATCAGCTGTCCTCACTAGACTGCAGGTGCACAGCTGGGTGTGTCTGTGTTATCCAATTTAATTTCTGCTTTTGTACTCCCTGTTTGAATAGCTCTAGTTCTGTCTGTTTTTCCCACCTTGTGACTTTTTCTCCTAGGTCTGCCCACTTTACATTCTTGTCCTTAGTTAAACTAACGTGGTAGTCGATTAGATTTATAAAGTGCAAAGAATTCCTGGGGCAATGAACAGCTAACTACACTGTTCCCCTCTGTGTCCCAGTACATCTGTTTGCATGGTTTTTAAACAGTTCTTGTTCATATTCTCTATCAGGTCCTGGTGTGCTGCAATAATACAGAGTACAATGCAACAAATGTTGTTTCTCAGTGTCAAGGAAGGGAGACTTACTGATGGCTACATTCATCAGTTCTTCGGTTACTGCCCCTGGACCAGTCGTAACCAAGTCCTGGCTGTACCAGTAAAATGTTTCACCCTCCGATCGCACTACAAAAGTATCCATTTGTCACTGTGCCTCCATGCCTTGCATAGTTGGAACTACTGCTATGCCAAAAATCTGCATAAAGTCTCTGCCCATAAGGTTTACTGGGCATTTTGCAGAAACAACAATTTTGCTTTTCTGGGTCATCCCTGAAACAGGGTCAGTTATTGCTATGTTATGGGAGAGTGGCTCCCGATACAGCTGCCTATTAGCTGCTTTCACTAATATATAGTCAAGTGATTCTGAATTTTCTGGTAGTTTGGAAGGATGTATCAGGGTCTGTGATGCCCCTGAGTCACACAAAAATTTTACTTCTCTCCCCTCTACCAGAAGTGTAACTTCCGGTTTCGTGTCTGCTAAGTAGAGCTTCAGGCTCAATAATGCTAAGTCCAAAATTTCATTCTTTTCACTGTCTGTGACTTCTTGCACATCCTCTATTTCTTCCATCACATCCTCTGTTCCCTCCATCACATTCACATTTATCTTTTCTTGGTTATTTCTTTCTAGTGATTCCTGACTACCATATAGTCAGTCCTCACCCTCCTTGTCTTCCGTGGCTACCTTCTTATTTTGCTTGCAATCCCTTGCCAAATGTCCCTTTTTCCCACATTTAAAGCATTCACTCCTTTTCTTTCTCTCTTCAAACTCTTCTGATCGCTTATCAGATTGTTTGTTTCCCTGGGCATTTTTCTTGCCCTTTTTCCCGGACTGTACTACAAAGACTTCTGCTCCATCTTCTACTGCAAATACTTGGGTTTTCTTTTTCTTTTTGCTATTAAAATGCCTTTTGGCATGTTTTGCATATTCAAGTAAGGACTGTAATCTACTTGTGCGGTGATCTACCATGTGTTTTGTAATAAAACTACTGATAGGTGCAATACTACCTTTCAAAAATGCATTCTTTAGCTGCTGCTCATATGGGGAATCATGTGTTTGGTCTTCAGGTACCTGCATTCCACAATGGTTATTAAAACATTCTAGTAATCTAGCAAAATATCTATCAACAGTTTCACCTTCTTGTTGGATGCATTGATTAATGCAAGTCCAGTCTGCCCTAGGCTTCCATTTTTCAGAGATTCAGTCTGTCAGACCTTTCACTCTGTTATCCAGCTCTGCGTTGCTATGTGGGAGTGGCTTATGTTCTGCATCACGGGGATTCCAGTTGCCACTGATCATGTGCCAATCTGGACCTACGATTTGTCTGACTACTTTTTCTACTTCTTCCCCGTTTAAATGGTAACTTAACCTCATGCCCTGTAAATCTTCTAAGAACTTTCTAAAATTAACTTTTGGATGGGGAATCTCCTCTGTGGCTTTCCGGATGTCTTCCGGTGTCCACGGTCCATATACTAGGATAGTCTTGTCCTGCCTGAGGATTTGGTACTTCTCTTAGCGGACATATCTCTTCTTCACTCATAGCTCGTGAGTTTTAATTCATTTGATATAACTCCATATCCCCTCTTGTTTTACGTGTTCGAGACCTAGTCTCGACAGGATCTCTGACAAACGGTTTTGGTTTCGCAGGGACAGTTGGGTATAGCGGAGGTGGATCAGCTTGTCCACTCACTTCATATTCTGGTAAGGGAAGCGGAGGGGGCAGAGGGACCAATGCTATTACCAGGTTATTATCTTCTTTATCTAAAAACATTGCTTTTGAATTCTTAATCTTTTGTTCCCTTCAGTTTGCTTCCTCAAGCAACCTGTGTGCCTGGGGAATGCCTAATTGATGTTGCTTTTTTACCTGACCCTTTGCATCGGTTTTGAGCTGTTTGACAAGTTTAATAACCAAAGATTTTTCTAGTTTGCCATCAAATTCATATTTATTAACCCATTTTGTATAGTACCTAACATTGTTGACACGTAATTGCATATATTTTGCTTCTTCAGTTAATGGCGGATCTCGGGATCTTTTTGTGCACTTATTTCCCATGTAGTCCTAACTTAGTTAAAGAAAAAAAATGTTACGTAACCCTTCTTATCACGTGGTACCACGATTTCTCTTTTTCACATTTTATCTAGAATAACTGTCTACCTATTCTGTTTCCCTGATCTATGACAAGACAGCAATCTTTTTTGTCCCTGATCTGTATTTTACAGATCTCCCTGACAAAAACAAAATACTGTAACAAGTCCCTGATCTAAAACAGAATAAAGGTAAATTCCTCGTTACCTGAGCCTCCGTGATTGACTACTGCACTGGGGCCGTCGACTCATCCTCCAATCACAGATCAGAAACAGTGGCCGGCCTCTTTTGAACGACAATTTAGTCGGAGGTCTTTCAAATCAGAAGAACCGATGTGGTCTCTTCCCCATACGGTTTCATGCCACCGGGCCCATCTGACCTGAGTCAGAGCGAGAGTTTTCGGTCCGAAGGACCAAATCTGTCAAAGGAAAAATTAACTTCAAAAACATCAATACACAGCAGGTTCAGGTTAAGGCACTTTAATCTTGCAGCAAGGAGACAAAAACATTCTAATACAGAGTTTGTCTAACTAGAATCAGGAAGTGCAGGTATTTTTATACATTTTCTAATAAGACATTGCCTACCAAGCTGACGTAGCAGATCACAAGTTTTAACATCATTACTTCATAGCAGCTGTTTGTTCATAATTTTCTGCTTGCACTATCAATTTTATGAAAAACTTCCTAAGAAAAACAACGCGGCCTTGGTGACCACCGGTTAGACACAACTTTCCTCTATGCAATGTTACCATTCAAGGTACTACAGCTAATTTGAGCACAAAGCAAGTACAGATTCTTCAAGCAGTTTTTGTTTGATGTGTCTCTTCTTTTCTGCAGCTGTGCATGTTCTCATAACACGAACAAGGCTGATTGTTCATATTCAATCATATTATAGAAAACAGTATTGTTCTATTCATTCATTTTCTGACCTAGCAGATAATCACCTGCTTTTCAAGTACATTTCCAAAAGGCGTAAACATGAATTTTGCCGTGCTAGCAATTACTAGTTCAGGGGGCATCTTGCAAGTTTCAGTAAGCATACTGCAGTTTCAAAAAGCATCTTATACTTTCATACAGAATTAAGCTGTATATAAAATAGAATGAAAATGTGTTAACCCTTTTAGCTTCTAATAAGCATTAAACATATACATAAATGCATATTTTTCTGACACTGCAAAACCCTGTTCAGTCTACAACCTGTACACGCCCTAGGTTTGAGTCAGATATTACAGACAGCTCACAGCCAGAAATCCCTTGAGCATTATACCAGGGAGGTGCTGGACTGTTTAATCACATGCAGTAGCTAATTGGTTATAGCACACAAAATTCCAGACTGGAGTACAGGTAGGTCTGGCCTGGACTCCCATTGTAAGTACTGATGGTCACACTGGGCATACTCCTACACTTAGCTAATTTCAGCCCATGTCTGAAGCCACATCTGACTATAGAACTGAGATGTCAATATATCTCTGTGCATACAGACAGCTATGTATACCTAACTGTCTATCTCTAGCTCCATCAGAGCTGATCAACCTTAGCTATCAGCACATATAAGATATATATGTATCTGTAGAGTTTTACATAAATACATATATATATATATATATATATATATATATATATATATATATATATATATATATATTATAGGTAATATATATATATATATATATATATTATAGGTAATATATATATATATATATATATATATGTATGTATGTATGTGTGTGTGTGTATGTGTGTGTGTGTGTGTGTGTGTGTGTGTGTGTCTGTGTATTGAGAGAGAGAGAGGGAGAGTGGGAGCGGGAGAGAGCAAGAGAGAAAGTAGAGTTTTATATAGATACATATATAGGTAATATATATATATATATATATATATATATATATATATATATATGGATATATATATATGTATATATATATATATATATATATATATATAGATATATATATATAGAGAGAGAGAGAGAGAGAGAGATGTAGAGCTACACCCATTTGCAATTAGTATGGTGAGCAGCAATGTGTAATAGTAGATAAGCAGGGGTTCTAATCTCACATCAGCCACCTTTTGTGTGTGTCTGTGTATATATTCCACATACAGCAGTATGCACACGCCCAACAGGCCTATGTCTGTGCAATGGGCAATCATTTTATGATTCTGTGACTAGTGTCCTCCACAGCAGTGGCCACTCTATCAACAGCTGCTCATGTCATCCACCCCAACAGCAGTGGCAGATCCCCTCCAAATGCATAAACTCTGTGGTGCATGCAATATGTACATAGTGCTATACTCTATACAACTAGATAGGTAGGGGTTCTAATCCTGACAATGGCAGCTCTGTGAGTGTGTGTGTGTGTGTGTGTGTGTGTGTGTGTGTGTGTGTGTGTGTGTGTGTGTGTGTGTAAGTATATTCTGTTGCAGCAGTGTGTCTGTGTTGCCTATGTGTGTCTAATGCCAATAAAGTTTAAGGCCTGTGCCTACCTGTTAACCTACCATTGCCTTACTTTACAAGGCCTGCTCATGTCATCCACCTTAGAACAACCGTTAGACAATCTCTAGACACATTTGTTCTGTGGCATATGTGCTAAGTACGTAGCACTATAGTATATACAACTAGACAGTAAGGGGTTCTAATCCCATGACAAGACGTGTGTGTGTGTGTGTGTGTGTGTGTGTGTGTGTGTGTGTGTGTGTGTGTGTGTGTGTGTGTGTGTGTGTGTGTGTGTGTAAGTATATCTCCTTGCAGCAGTGTGTCTGTCTTGCCTGTGCACGTGCGTGATGGTTATACCATTTTGAGGGACTGTACCACCCTGTTAACCTTCCATTGGCAAGCTCTTCAGGGTCTACTGATGTCATCCAACTTAGAAGCAAGTACGTAGCATGTAGCACTATAGTATATACAACTAGACAGGAAGGGGTTCTAATCCCATGATAGCACTTCTGTGAGTGTGTGTGTGTGTGTGTGTGTGTGTGTGTGTGTGTGTGTGTGTGTGTAAGTATATACCCTTGAGCAGTGTGGCTGTCTTGCCTGTGCGTGTGCGTGATGGTTATACCATTTTGAGGGACTGTGCCACCCTGTTAACCCTCCATTGGCAAGCTCTTCAGGGCCTACTGATGTCATCCAACTTAGAAGCACAGTTAGATACTCTCCAAACACAATAGCTCCATGCATATGTGATAAGTATGTAGTACAGTAGTGTATGTAACTAGATACGTATGGGTTCTAATCTCAAAAATGGCAACTCTATGTGCGTAAGCATATCCCCTTGCAACAGTGTGGCTGTCTGATGTGAGTGTAAGTGCAATGGTTATACCATTTTATGGGCCTGTTTGCCCCCCATTGGCAACCTTTATGGTGCCTATAGATGTCATACACCTGAATAGCAGTGTCAGACACTCCAAAAACATATAAGTTCTGTCGCGCATATGATACATACAGTATGTAGTGCTAAAGCATGTACAACTTGACAGGTAGGAGTTCTACTCTCAACAACGGTGGTTCATGAGTATGTCTTTGTGTGTGTGTGTGTGTGTGTGTGTGTGTGTGTGTGTGTGTGTGTGTGTGTGTGTGTGTGTGTGTGTGTGTGTGTGTATGTATATCCCCTTGCAGCAGTGTGACTGTGTTAGGGTCATCACCTGTCCCACCGTGCAGGTTGCAGTCCATGTTTGGCCAGGTGTGTCCTGTGAAAACAACTAAAACAATACAAATGTTCCAAGAATATAGACCAGCAAACAATTTTTTAATAGCTGCACAAAGCAGTCATTTTACATCAGAAATACCTAAATGTTATGAGAAATATCATAATCTAGAAAAATGCTGCAAAAATAAGCTGTTATATTGGCAAAAAAGTGAAATTCTGTCCTTTGCACTTGTTGTGGGTATGGTTTGTCTTGCCAGCTCTCACATTACTACAAAAAGTGTCCCACATTGTGCATTTGATAAGGTGGCAACCCTAGTCTGTATTGCCTATGTGTGTGCAATATGTATACACTTTGAGGCCCTGTGAGTAGCTGCTGGTCCTAAATAACACACATGTATCTAGGCATGAATGCTACCTGCCACCACCCACATTTGTAGGTACTACCCATGTTTGTGGATGACTGTAAGTTGGGTGTTGTCTGTCACTGACCCCCAGATGATGTTAACACACTGCAAGAGGGTCTTCCATCAACTAAGGACTGGTGCCAAGGTCCTGACCTCAAGCTAAATGCTGAAAACTGTATCATCATACCATTTGGAAAAGACACAGTCCCAATGTTTGCCACATGGATGGCAACCCCCTAAACACACAACCTGTGTTGAGAAACCTGGGTACACAGGTTGATAACAATTTTGCATTTAACCATCATGTAGCAGCAGTGGTCAGAAAAGCCTTGTTTATGGCTCACCTCATAGGTAAAGGGATTCCATCCAGAAAAAATCAGGTCATTATCACTCTATAGTCCTCAGTCAGTAGAGCAATAATTTGGTACAACACCCCATTTGGTATGCACCTATCCAGACATCTGCACCAACTGGAAAGGCCTTGGAAATACCTCACAAAGGTAATCTATGGCCTCTAACACCTGTCCCATGAAGACAGGCTCAAATCAGTATTGCTCCACTTGGTATCGGACAGGTTACTCAGAGGTGGGCTGTGTCACACCTACAAGGCAATGTTGGACCCTGCCCTTCTACAGCTGCCCCATATCTGTAAGTCTAACTCCTCACACATTACCAGCATGACAGGCCTGAATCTGATATGCAACATCAATACAACCTGCTGGAATTACAGGTTTGTCTCCTAGAGGCTGCTGTGTCTAAGGAATACACTTCCCATACACATCAAACAGAGTAGCATGCAGACCCACTTCAAGTGCAATCATGGTGAGTGGATGGGAAACCACAAATCTGTCCCAGGGGTCCCACCTGTGTCCCTCAATGATAGGGGCAACAGGTGCTGACTGATGTTTCTGTTGGCGATAAATTAATGGCTAGGCTTATAAGTAACCCAGGACCATTACTCTCATAACCTCCTATGCTCCTATGAACCCACGATCCTACTGAACTCCCAGGTGACATGTATCAAGAGTTGCATGCTGTGTCACGGGGTATATATGCAAGACTATGCTGTCTACCCCCATTGTCCCTGACACACTGTTCTACACATATGCATCTAGGTAATCATGAACATAAACAGTCATACCATGGTGAAGTCACATTTCTGCATTGCCACATCCCATCTTGAGCCTCTGTATTGGCACCAGGTCCCCATGGCATAGACACACAGACCCCTGGAACAGAAATGGAAAAATTGCCTGTGATACAGCAGTCAGTCAGCAATACTAACACCAATGCAGCATCAGGGAATGAAGGTACATACACTTTGATGTGTATTCATGACACATGCCAGCAGACAGCACCTTACAGGGTATAACACCATTTCACTACAAACTGTCATTAATAGGTTCATAGGTTCATAGGTAGGTACTAGGCTATTGGCCCAAGGGCCTACATAAGCCTAGCCAACAAGGTTCCCTGGCTTACGCCACCCAAGAAAGTTATTTTCCTGTGCCACTGTCGAGCAGAGACACAGATGTGATCCCCTGGGTGTATTTCCTATTTCCCATCCACTCATCAAAATTTTTCTTGAAGAGTGCTAATGAAGAACTTTGCTTGACATAGATGGGTAGCCTGTTCCAAAGTATGGGAAGTCTCTGGGACGGGAATCTATCCCTCCAGCATGCCCTGTTTATTGTGGTGGCAAGGTTTAGGTCCCTGAAACGTGTAGCTCAGAGGGATTGGGATTTCTTTAGGTGTACCATGTCCAACAGGTCTGGGTTTGCATAGCTTTATATGTTAGGCAGAGATCACCTCGGAGTAGGTGATATGCTACGAAGTAAAGCTGGAGTTTTTTGAGGCGGTCAGTGTAGGGCATTTTTTGAGGCCAGTAATCCTCTTTGTGAGGTACTTCTGTGGCCTTTCCAGCTGCTGCAGATGTCTTGTGAGGTACATTCCAAAAGGGGTGTTGTACTCTATAATGGGTCTAATGAGTGTCGAGTAGAGCAGAACAATGACCTCTTTTTTCCTGGATGAGAACCCTTTTATGATGAGGTGTGCCACGTAGAAGGATTTCCTGACTACTGTGGCGATGTGACTATCAAAGGAGAGACTAGAGACTACTGTCCACCTGGACTACAGTGACCCTGTGCATCAGCCACATATTTTAATGTCCCTGCTGTGTGTG
>NC_056726.1:1433701167-1433721167 GCF_019279795.1 Protopterus annectens
CTTTATTCTCTGTTGCTGAAAAAGGTGAGTTCCTCCATCTGTACATCTCTCCTGAAAGACAAGAAGAGGGGAGCACATCACATGACCACATACATTGCTCTCCATTATGTACACATCCTGCACATCCACATTTGCCAGCACTACCCTCCGCTAACTCCCACATAATACCCCGCCATCTATCACCACAGTATGTATGTGGCTATCAGCAACATATTAGCAATACATTATGCTTTTGCCTCCTCATCTTGTTGTTTCCTGCTACTTGCTACATGTTCTTTAAGGTGTTTAACTGCATCTTTTCTGCTGCACCTATTACTGTTTTTTATAGCCTGCCTACACTGTATGCAGTAGTGTCAGCCTCCTACTTTTGTTTTAAGCATCTGGGCTGCTGGCTCACCCCTTAGGTCTCCCTGGCCTTCCTCCCTCAGATTCTGACAAATATGGCTGGACATTGTCCTACACTTTCCCCTGCCTCATGCACATGGACTACCATCTACGAACACCACCAAGAACACAATTTTTGAGAGATGCAATAACATTAGGAACCTACAGTCCATGCTCTCTCCCTCTCAAGCCCACGTATCTGGCACTGAACAGGTTGTCAACACAATCAGTACACCTCACATGCCACCCACACCTACACAACACACACTCACATATGCAGAGCTCCTCAACCTACATATCCCTAAACAAAGGAGACCTCAAGGCAAAAACACACATGAACTCCACAGCCCTCCACACCACATACCATGTATAGCCACATTCCTGTGTCCCACACCCATGAAGTCTTCACCATAAATAAAACATATTAGTTATAGGAGACTCCATTGTGAGACACACAGATGTGCCTCTCACCAGGCTGTATGTAGAGAAGGTCACAGTTACTTGTCTGTTAGGTGCTAACAGGTACTGTTATGAGACTGTCATAGTCCATGTTGGCATGCCTGATCTAAGATGTACCTCCCTGGACTATATAAAGTGAGACATGATTGAGCCTACTGTTTATGTGTCTGAGGCAGGTATGCCCCTAGCCTTACACAGCATTCTGCTGTCACCCAGAATGATGCCACAGTACAATCAGGAAATGATTGACCTTAATAATTGGCTTGGTTTCTGGTGCCATTCCAGAGGGATCCCGTACCTGATAGCCTGGGTGATATGATCAACAGACCACAATGCTTTGCAGAGATGGCCTCCATCTGTCCTAACTGGCCTTCAGACATCTGTCAATGGTCCTTGCCACCTTCACAGTGTCTTCATTAGGAAAAAAATGGTGAGGTTAACACTGCCAACACAAAACTTTCAACAAGTTACAAATTGAAAGCCATGCTGCTAAACTATAGGAGTCTAAACATGAATCTGCACTCATTGCAAGCAGTCTTAACCATGGGAAATGATGACATCTGTGCAATCACAGACACATGGTTCAAAGCTGCAGAGAGCACCCCAGCCTTACATGGTCACCCATCCTATCATACTGTCAGACCCCAAGGTGTGGGCAATAAAGCCATGGGACGTGGAGTTTCACTATATATGAAAGACATACACACCTACAGGTTGATCAAACTGTAAGATGCATGGGAGACACTCCAGCAGCAGTAAACCATTGCCAAGACCACTATTCATACCAGAGCTAGCTACTGGCCCCCACATGTGACCAGGAAGCCCATTCTGCCTATATGGACCTGTTCAACTCTGTCAGGATTTGAGTTTGTACTCTGATCCTGGGTGACTTTAACTACCCACACATACATTGGAAGATGTGGTCATGCCAGCACACAAATGCCCAGAGATTCGTCTATACTAAACAACATGGGTAACTACTGCAGCATCCCTACAGTATCATCCTCCATGGTAAAACCAACCATAAAGTGGTCATGTTTGCAGTCACCATCTCCCACAATGCCCATCTAGCTAGGCTCAGACATACAGTGGATATAAAAGTGTACACACCCCTGGTAAAATGCCAGGTTTTTGTGATATAAAAAATGAGACCAAAATAAATCATTTTAAAACTTTTCCCACCTTTAATTTGACCTATAACCTGTACAATTCAATTGAAAAACAAACAAATCTGCTAGGGGAAAAAATATAAAAAATAAAAAAATGTACAATAAGCTGGTTGCATAAGTTTGCACACCCTTAAACTAATAGTTTGTTGAAGCACTTTTTGATTTAATTACAGCATTAAGTCTTCTTGAGTAGGAGTCTATTGGCATGGCGCACTTCCTTGGCAATATATGCCCACTCTTCCTTACAAAAGCACTCCACATATGTCAGATTGTCAGAGCATCTCTTGTGCACAGTCCTCTTCAGGTCAGCCCACAGATTTTCTATTGGATTTAGGTCTGGGCTCTGACTGGTCCATTGCAAAACTTTAATTTTCTTCTGCTGAACCCATTCTTTTGTTGATTTGGATGTATGCTTGGGGTCATTGTCATGTTGAAAGGTGAAATTCCTCTTCATCTTCAGTTTTCTAGCAGACGCCTGAAGATTTTGAGCCAAAAGTGACTGGTGTTAGGAACTGTTCATAATTCCCTCCAACTTGACAAAAGCCTCAGTTCCAGCTGAAGAAAAGTAATCCCAAGGCATGATACTGCCACCACTATGCTTCACTGTGGGGATGGTGTTCTTTTGGTGATGTGAAGGAATATACCTTTTGGAATTGTGGCCAAAAAGTTCAACCTTGGTCTCAGACCATAACACATTTTCTCACATGCTTTTGGGAGACTTGTATTGTTGTGCAAATTTTAGCCGGGCCTGGATGTTTTTCTGTGTAAGAAAAGGCTTCCGTCTTGAAACCCTACCCTATAGTTCAGACATACAGAGAATACAGGAGATTGTTGTCACATGTAGTACATAACCAGTACTTGCCAGAAATTCCTGCAGCTACTTCAGTGTTGCTGAAGGTCTTTTGGCAGCCTTCCTGACCAGTTTTCAGCTTGTCTTTTCATAAATTTTGGAGGGATGTCCAGTTCTTTGCAACGTCACTGATGTCCCATATTTTCTCCATTTTTTGATGACTGTCTTCACTGTGTTCAATGGTATATCCAATGCTGTGGACACTTTTTTGTACCCTTCTCCTGACTGATACCTTTCAACAATGAGATCCCTTGGATGCTTTGTAAGCTCTCTGTGAACTATGGCTTTTGCTCTGCTGAGTAAATATCAGGAAAATCCTACTAGGACAGCTGAACTTTATTTGGGGTTAATCAGAGTCTCTTTAATTGATGGCAAGTTTGTACCCAAGAAGACTGAATGCTGTAATTAAATCAAAAGGTGCTTCAAGAAAGCATTAGTTTAAGAGTGTGCACATTTATGCAACCAGCTTATTGTATGTTTTTTATTTTTCATATTTTCCCATAACAGGTTTGTTTGTTTTTCAATTGACTTGTCCAGGTTATAGGTTATATTAAAGGTGGGAAAAGTTTTGAAATTATTTATTGTGGTCTGATTTTTTTATATCACAAAAACCTGGTATTTTAACAGGGGTGTGTACACTTTTTATATCCACTGTACAAACATCTCCAAAGTTGTTTAGACTCCTGAGGGATGGTATAAACAGCTTCACAGCCCCCTCCTCCTCCCCCTCTGCAGGAACTGGCACCAATATCCACAAATACAAAAAGGACTATACATGCGTTTGTATAGATGCATGGAGTCAGGTATACCCAACAGGACTACATCATCCTCTGTAAAGATAAGTGAACCTGTCTGGTGGACATCTGCAATAAACAGAGTCTATAACAGGGATGAAATATTGCAGTCTGAGACAAGGAAGGAGCAGGTGCCCAATTTAAAGCAATGGGTCCTTAGCCTGAACAAGCAAATAAGAGCACTACTGAAATCATGCAAAGCAAACTCCGAGCCCACATTGTCGACATCCACTACAGACAATCATATCTCCTTCTTCTCATTTGTCTGCAACATCAAAGGAAGCACTCAGATCTGCTCAGACGTGGTGGTCAAGGATACCAGATATAGATAGCAAACTTGATGCCTGACAGTGAAAGCTTCACCCCCTCTCCCCCCATTCAGTGCATCAAAGTCATGGAATACAGCCTCCATGGGAGATGATCACATTGCAGAATGCATCCTACATGACCTCAAGCATGAACCTGCAGCACCATAAGGCACTCTATTCAACCAAATTCGAAATACCACCTTTGTCCTAGCCAAGTGGAGGGCACCTATTGCCATCCCTTTACACTAAGGTGGAGCATCCACCAATCCAGCACATTTATGCCAATCAGCCTTACTAGGCTGATCTGCAAGGCCATGGAGCAGTTTATCATGAACCTCATTAACAAAGACTTTGGCGACTTCCACACACTTGATCACACACATGTTTACTTTGTCAAGGGGGGATCATGGCTGTTATATTTGGTTGACTTCTTTGACACAGTCATCAAAGCCATGGATGAGGGAAAGATAGTGCAAACTGCCTACCTTGAACTGGCCAAAGACTTTGCCAGTATTCCCCACTTGGCCATAATAGATATATGCTCCCAACTAGGCATCAATCTATATGTTACCAGATGGGTAGCACACTGGCGCACTGACAGAACCCATCTAGTCAACAGAGGGGAAGCTACCTCAAGTGGTAAACCCATATGTAGCAACGTAGCCCAGTGTTCTATGTTTATGCCTCTGTTATGTGTGACTTACCCTTCTGAGATACAGGGAACACCCAGTGGGCTATGGCTGACTATGTTTGTAGATGAATGCATGCTGGGTGCTGTCACTAAATTCATTAGTGATGTGGACATCCACCAAGAGGGTCTCATAAAGACACATGACTAGTGCCAGAAAATTGGCCTCAGGCTGCATACCATGAAATGCAGCAGCATCCCCTTTGGGGAGAGTGATGTCCCCACAAATTACCACAATACTAACTCTCTGTTATATGTGATTTACTCTTCTGAGGTGCAGGGCACAAGGAGTGGGCTATGGCCAACCACGTTTGCAGAAGGCTGCATGCTGGGTGCTGTCACCATATCCCCTAGTGATGTCGACATCTGCCAAAAGGGTCTAACGCAGACACATGACTGGTGCCAGAAACATGGCCTCAGGCTGCATACCACGAAAATGCAGCATCATTCCCTTTGAGGAAAGTGATGTCCCCACATATTATCACATTACTAACAATGTCCTAAGCATGCAATTAGTCATAAGGGATTTGTGCACACAGGTTGATGACAACATGTCATTTGACCACCATGTTGCTTCTTTTGTAAGGAAAGCCTTCTACATGGCCACCTCATATGTGAGGGTATGTCATCCAGGGATGTGGGGGTCATAACATCCCTGTATACCTCCCTAATAAGGCCCATTATGGAGTATAATGCCCCTTTTGTCATGTACCTTGCAAAGCACATCCAGCAGCTGGGGAGAACACAGAGGTTCTTCACAAGGGACTACCAGGGCCCCAAACATCTACCATAAACAGATAGGCTATAAGCCCATCCCTCTATCCAGTTTCATACAGACTCCCCACAGGTGACCTCTGTCTGGCATACAAGATGATCATGGACTCCTGAAGATTTTGAGCCAAAAGTGACTGGTGTTAGGAACTGTTCATAATTCCCTCCAACTTGACAAAAGCCTCAGTTCCAGCTGAAGAAAAGTAATCCCAAGGCATGATACTGCCACCACTATGCTTCACTGTGGGGATGGTGTTCTTTTGGTGATGTGAAGGAATATACCTTTTGGAATTGTGGCCAAAAAGTTCAACCTTGGTCTCAGACCACAACACATTTTCTCACATGCTTTTGGGAGACTTGTATTGTTGTGCAAATTTTAGCCGGGCCTGGATGTTTTTCTGTGTAAGAAAAGGCTTCCGTCTTGAAACCCTACCCTATAGTTCAGACATACAGAGAATACAGGAGATTGTTGTCACATGTAGTACATAACCAGTACTTGCCAGAAATTCCTTTGATGGGACTGCTGCACAACTGCAAGTCAAGCTCCATTCTTATTAACACACAGACATGGGTCAATCTGGTCTTTGACATCAACAGGACTTGTTAGCGGGTCAGATGTGTGTCTCACACACTCACCCAGTTGTGGAATGGACACCCTGTCCAGATCAGGCAGAGTACCTCTTAACCCCTTTTCAAGCAAAACCTGGATAACTGGATAGTAAACAAAGCCTACGTGTCCTGCATGGGTTCCCATGGGTTTACTGGGAGAACTGCAGTTTTTTCCTACATCCGCAAGACAGGCAACTGGGGGACAGATGTCTCTAAATTATCTGTAGGTATGTTTTAGAGGGAAATTCTCTTATTTACTTCCATTTTATATTTGCCTATTAAGTTGTTTGCATGGCAGAGGATATTCATGGAGTCAGTATAGGAGATGGACATGACAGTGTTTGATGAATAGATTCACCACTTGAAACTTCATCCATAGTTTTTAAATTAGTGGTGTCTCAATATAAATAAGATGTTGACACTGTTGGCATTGATAAAAAAAAATGTCCTCAGAAGCACATCACAAGTTTATAGATCTATAAATTTCCTGAACATCTGATAAAGTGCCATTCTTTACAACTTCATTGTGTCCTTTAAACCATTAACTACAATGTGATACTTACTTTGCAAAACTTAGAGTTCCCTTACATGATTTATAGCAAACTACTTATTTGGAAAACTTCAGTTCCCTAAATCTACTGATAAGTATAGCTATCCATCTATGTCATTATTACTCAAAACCACCATTCTCAGACTCCCCTTTTACTTTAGTACTTTAGCATGACATTTGAACTGCTGACTAAACCACAATGTTCATTTTGTAAAATGTGTAATTCTGTTGTAAAACCTGAAACAGACTACTTATTCTGCATTTCACACTTCCTCAAAACTACAGATAAGTATAGCTGTATGTCTTCATCTTAGATTACTTGTTTTATAGCAGATGAAGAACTGCCATGAATAAACAGAGAAAAGCTAAATTTTAAGGTAGCATCACCCTTAACTTAAAGAGCAAAAGAAATTATAATTTGCTTTTTCTTTTGTTTACCTTATTATATACATATATATATATATATATATATATATATATATATAAATATAGCTATCTTACTGTTAAACGTCTTTAGCCCTGACAGAAATTTTGTTCTCAAGTAAAGCTGAAATTTTTCTCCTTTGTTTTAAATGAAAGAAGAAAACGAAACAATTTTATTTCACATATGATTTTGTCTAACCAAAAGTTTATATTATATTTCTGTGTTTAAAAACAAAACTGTAACAATTGTTGTTTACTGTTTAACAGTCAGTAATGAGATAAAATAATTGCCATACGATATAACAGAATTTTCTTATATTACTTTTGGCTTTCCATCTTCAGGCAAAGACATTAGAGAGTACATGAGCTGAGCTGTTATTCTGTATGTTGCCACAGTTTTATAGCTAACTGTAGTTCTTGTCAGCATCGTTATTATTCACCTATTGTCTAACCTGGGTAAGAGTGTCAGTGAGCAGGTGATGAAGAGTGTCAGTGAGCAGGTGATGACATAGGATGGTGGAAAAAGAGGTAGAAGATCATTCAGCATGAGACTGCTATTCTATGGGATTGTGGTTCAATGTGGATCAGTGTATTGTTCCTTTCCTGAGGTACGATCTCAATTAGATATATACATAGAGAAAGATATATATATATATATATATATATATATGTATATATATATATATATATATATATATATATATATATATATATATATATATATATCTAGAGAGAGAGAGAGAGATGTAATTATCAGTGGGAGTAGTGGTGGAGGTGGGTCTTGCCCTCCTGCAAAAAGAAAGTGTATTGTTTGCTTGTGATTTTCAGTGTTGTACCTCTGTTCATTTCATTGCTTCCTTGTTCAAGTGTTTTTGGCTTGATATTTTGCATATCACTCATTTGATATATACACATACATATATGTACAGAGACACACACACACACACACACACACACACACACACACACACACGGACATGCAGACATACATACTTACATTTGCAGGGATAGTTTTATAGCCAATCAAACAGCATGGTTTTTGATGATGGGAGGAAGCCAAGTTCCAGGTGAAAAATGAAGTGAAGCATAGGTATAAATGACACCAGTGACACAGATTAGGAATTGTGAAACACAAACCTTAACCAAACAGTTGCAATGCTAACCAAAAAGTCTCAGGGTAAATACAAATATCAAATACCAATTTGGAAGTATTGTTTTGTTCAAGACAGCTTTTGCATTAATCACTGTTTAAAAAATATGTAATCTTTAATGCATGACATGAAGCCTTGCATTTACTATTACCTTCTGACAATGCTGATTATTTTAAAATGATACACAATATAAATGAAATAGAAAAAGTATTGACATATGTACAGGATGATAATCAAAGTTCCATTTATAAATTAAGCACAGAAGAAAAATCATTTTCCCTAATACTGAGTATTTTAATGCACTCTTTACAAAACAGGAGACTGGGCAAGTAGCTACTTTTGACAGCACAAGCTGTATTAAAAGTAAAATGTTTATGTGTACATTTCAGTAGAGCCAGAAAGATAAGAATTATAAAACATCAGTCAAAATATATGGCATAACGGTGCAGTTTGGTTTCAGATTTTAGAAAGGATTTCACCTGTTATTATAGTATATGAATTTATTTCAGTGTTTATTTTATCTCAAGACTTGCATAGGAAGGGAACTTGATCGAGGTGGCTTTCTCCTGCAAGCTCCTTAACTGAATCTACAGTTATATAAACAATGGACCTTGTAATGCCATAGTTTGTACAAATAGCAAAGCAGGTATTGCAATTAGTTGTTTCATCAGGACTCTTTTTGCATCCAGTACTACCGGATACAGTTCATTTTTCTTCACTGTCAATAACAAAATGTATTTAGTGCAACATCTGTTCCTCTCCATGCAGTTACTGTCTGTTTAATTTCTCCAAATCTTTTGGGTTTCTAATATCATGATGGGAATGGATCCCATTCCTAAGTTAGGATATAATTACAAGTTCATTAAATTAGTGTTGTTTCACTCTTTGATGTTAGCCAAAAGTGTTCTTCTCAGTACTCACAATGTGCCCAGAGTTGCCACATTCTGCAATTCATATAGTTACATATACAGGTAGCACATCTAAATACAACTGAAGATTTTTTTTATTGGTCCTGTTATTCTTGTTTTTACCTATAAATATTGCTATTTTATGACTTTCCGTCTCTGTATATGAGATGCTGACTTTGTTAGGTGTAGCAATTTCAATGCTGATTGTTACTTTTGTTTGTCTTTTTTCATGGACATTTATATCTGATTTTCTTGCATCGATTTTTTGAATTATCGGTAAAGGGTAATCCCATGCTATGTACACAACATCACTGTCTATAATGCTTTGTGGTTCATGTTTCCAATGCTTCTCAGCTACTTCTGTATTGTAGTGTTTACACAATCTTCAGTGCAACATTCTTGCCACATTATTGTGCCTTTCAGTTTACAGGCCCTCTGCCATGAATGTATCACACCCAGCAACAAGGTGTGTGACTGTTTCCAATTCTTTTTTACAGATCCTAACTTTGTCTGTTTCTCCCATGTTCAATGAATTGTGTAATTGAATGTGTACTTTGTCCCCTATCATGGGTGCCATTATTAGCCTATCATTTTTGTGTGTCATTCTACCTTACCTTAACCACTCCTTTGTCAAATCCCGATCAACATGAGGTTGCGCCAGCTCTTTATACTTATCACTGTATCATTGTATTTATGGATTTTCCACATTTCTTTTCATCTTATCTGATCCTACTACGTATATTTTTTTCTTTTGTTTTTTGGCATATTCAGTTGTGGTCTGATTTTTGTCTTCTGGTTTAATTTCCAATTCTGCTTGCCACCTGAATGCTTCTGTTAAACTAAGCTGAGAGGTTGTCTTAGAAGAAAAAGCAAAGCACCACATGCAGTCAAATGCTGTTGTTGCACAAACACAAAAATCTACATATCTTATAGAGTCATACAGTAATAGATTTTTATTAGGGTAATGGCCCATGGGGCTTTCTAAGCATAGCCAAGTGTTCCCAAAAGAGTAACAATGTCCTGTATCCAAATAGGACATCGAGGGCAAAGCTTTTATTAGCTACCTCTATCCATAAGGCACATGGGTGCCAAGCCTGGTGTAAATTTCCTTTTCACCATCCAGTGGCCTAGGTTGTGCTTAAACTGGGTAATAGATGAACTCAGTATCACATGGATGTGTAGTCTGTTCCACAGGAGGACAGTCTCTGGGAGACATCTGTCTCCATTATGTTCTGTTTAAGCCAAAGACAAAATTCAAGTCATTTGACCTTGCATTTCTAGTACTGCTTAACTTACAAATATGCAAGAGACTCATCAGTTTTGGGTTTGCAGACCACTCATGAGCCAGCCATAGATGATCTCTCAGCAGTTTATAGGAGATTGAGTACATGGAAAGGGATTTAAGGAGCTCTGCATAAGGCAGGTTTGTTACACCTTGTATTCTTTTTGTATGAAAACTTTCAGGTTGCTATAGTTGCTGCATATGCTGGGTCTGGTACATACAGAAGGGAGAATTTTACCCTATGGTTGGCAGAGTACAGTGAAATAATGACCTCTCTGGACATAGATGCCTCCTCTTACTTATATGTTGCACAAAAATAAAATGATTTCCTCACCACTGTGGCCACATGGTGGTTGAAATTAAGGCTACTGTTTAAGTGCATACCCAGATCCCTGACCAATGGGTCAAATCTTATGGAAAGGGTACAATTATACATTTCTTAGCATTGAGCTTAAGACTATGGCTTTGGTAATATTTGTTAGAGACAGCCCTTCTTGAAGAATTCTAGTGCCTGCAGTGGAGCCGATGATGACCCCCAGCCTGAAATCACCTGCAAACTTGGTCAGCCATAAACATTCATCATTTGCTTCCATTTCAGAGAAATAGATGCCAAAAAGTAGCGGGCTCAGTACTGAGCCCTAGGGGACTGTGATAGTGACTGGCCTCTTGGTGGAGGTGGCCTCAACTATTTTGACCTCCTAGGTCATAACAGTGAGCCAGATGGCTATCCAGTGGATAATACAAGGGTTTATGCCTAAACTAGTGAGCTTGTCTATAATGCCTGAGTGGGTTATTGTACCAAAGCCTTGACCAGGTCAAGGTAAGGTGTGTGTATGGTCTTGACTTCATTCAATGCTTTGGTGATCCTCAAAGTCCAGCAGATTTAATAGACATGACCTTCTTTTAACAAAACCAAACTGTGATTAGTCCAGCATTTGCAGATTACCTATGTCCATGATGACTCTTTCCATGATCTTACATATGAAACTCGTCAGACTTATGGACTTGTAGTTAACTGAATCAGCGGTTGGGCCTCCTTTGTGCAAATCAATGACTGTAGCTGTCTTCCATTCCTTGGGCACAAAACCTGAATGTAGGCTGTCCAGCCGAAACGTGATTCAAGTGGACCAAAAAAGTAATGTTTCATGCTGTTTATTAAGCATCTGAGGATGTTATAGGGGCTCACTGATGATGACATGCTTTTGGTCTTGGAAATGCACTGATGACCTGCTCCCTATTAAGGGATGATAGTAATGGTTGTGGTGGGCAGCATTTCCTTTGGACTATTGGGGAAGGACTGTGTTATATTATTTTAATAGTGGATAGGGACATCAAACAGTATTTGTGTAAAATTAACATTTTTAATTATTGAACAGTAATTATTGGTTGTTGGTAATGGTATTGAATATAAAAGAAGGATGTACATAATGGATAGTATTTGATGAATTTCCGATGATAGAATAAAGGGAATAGAAGCACTTATCTTTACAACTTGCGTCCCGGTTTTGTGTGCAGCCGTAAGACCTTGCTTCGTTTTCATTTGAGTTTTCTTTGTTATGTGGTTTTGGAATTAGTTAAACTATTGGGGAAGGAGTGGGGAAGAAGTTTGAGCTGAACCTGTCAACCTAAAAGGTTGGCAGTGGCCTCTGGTTCAATTTGGGTAAAAGTGCTGCCCATTGTTGCACATTTCCCCTGAGGTTAAAGGCATAGTTCTAGAAAGTTTTTTTTTTTTTTTTTTGTTTAATCCTTTGCCTTTTAAGCTATTTTTTCTTCAGATTTAGCTTTTGAAGTATTAATTAACACTCACAGCCACCTGTTTAGATTGGTGAGGTGTCTCTTAGTATGTATGAGTTTGTTTCTCCTATGACTAGCCAATTTTTTTTCTTTTCTTGTATAACCAATTGATATTGTGATTCCACCAGGTTGGCTTGTCTTTTGAGTTTGTCTTATTCTTAATATAAGTGGGCAAATTCAATCTGTACAGCTATCAATATGGCTGTACAGAGACTTTGTAAATAGCTCAGCATATACTATTGTGTTTACTGGATTTGAGGGATGCTTGTAATTTACCCAAGATGTCACTTAGCAGAGAGATGCTGACCTTGGAATAGTTCCTAAAATGTTTTTGGTTTCACTGGATCCCAAAAATTAATTTTAATTTCAAGCAATTATGGTCAGACCTGATGAGCAAAGATATTGCATTGGGTGAGGGAGATCATGCTTGTACCTCTTGTTGGAGAATGGACCAACTGTTCCAGGATATTGGTGTTAACAAAGTTTAGGAATCAATGTGCCTTTGCATTAGTAGTGTAAGATTCCCAATCTGTAGAAGGATAGTTGAGCTGACCCATGAATACAATATTGGGTTGAATATTAAGGAACTCTAGTACATTGAGATAGACAGTATGGGTTTCCTGGGACATGGAAAGGGACCTATAGGTTGCAAGAATATGATATGAGACACTTTTTATGGTGAGTTGCACATGTACGAATTCCAGTGGGTCATTCACTTTAAATAGTCTGGATATGAGGTTGCTTTTAATATAGACAAGAAACTTCTTCAGCTTTAGTTGCCTCCTGTGCAGTAGCTGGTCTAAAGGTTCGAAAAGCATTATAAATTTGCATTGCTGGGAAACTCTCCATGACTTTAAACCATGTCTCCATTACTACAGATTTGTCTACACCCTCTAGGTAGAGAAAGGCTTGCAGAGTGTGGAATTTCTTGTTAAGATTTCTAGCATTGAGCAGTACCACCTGCATATATTCCTTCATAAGTTAATTTAAATCCTGAGATTTATCATTTCTGCATTGGCTGAGTATGGCACTATAGGGGTGGAAAAGGTCTTTGCTAATATCCGAAAGCCAAGAAGGGACAAGTCCACACCATCCCATCAAAGCAGTGTGGTCTGTCAACCATGTCCTCCCAGGCCATCAAACACTGTACCCCCTTGGACTGACACCAGAAGCTAGACCAATTGTTAAAATCAATCATTTTCTGTTGGTAAAGTGACATCATCCTTACAGAAGGTAGTATGCTGCTCAGTGCTGGGATCTTACTTGCCTGAGACACATAATCTTGTCTCGCTTCATATTGTCAAGGAAGGTATGTCTCAGGTCATTAACACCCACATGGATTATGACAGAGTCAGTCTAGTAACTGTGGTTCAGTGACCTGAGTGCCTATGTGACTTGACAGATCCTAGCCATGGAAAGGCAGCTGACTGTAACTCTCTCTTTACTCAGTCTAGTGAGGAGGACATCAGTATGCCTTTTTTAATTTCTCACAATCTTTTGGGTTTCTAATACCATAATGGGAATGGACCCCATTCCTAAGTCAAAGTATGACTATAGTTCATGAAATTAGTATTGTTTGAATCTTTGATGTCAGCCAGAAGGGCTCTTAGCATTATCTGCAGTGTGCCCAGTAATGACTCCTGCAATTCGTATGGAGCTACCTGTATTGGTAACGGTTTACTTTCAAAAGGCAGAAAGTCATTTCAACATCAGGCACCTGTTCGAACATGGTAGGAGTGGCATCTGGAATGTCGGCATTTAAGTGACCGTCAGTTCGGATGATCGTAAAAAAGGCAGGGACATGAAGCATGACTGGAAATGGCAACTGTCAACATTAACATTCAAAATGGATTGTTGATGTTATTTGTCTATCATTTGACCTCATTAATATTCATAACGTCGATGAAATGCATCGATTACCTCACCGTTCGTGGTTGTAAATCTCGCAATCCATTGGTAACATATCTAAATACGATTGTAGATAATTTTTTATAAGTCCCATTGCTCCTTCTACTACTGGAACTGTCTGGGTATCTTTCTTCAACATTATTCTCATTTCTGCATGCAAATCCTGATATTTTATGACTTTGTGTCTCTCTGTACGCAAGACACTGTAGTCAATGGGTGTGGCGATTTCAATGATCAATCCGACTTTTGTCTTCTTTTCATGGACCACTATATCCGGTTTTCTAGCATCTGTCTTTTGAACTGTTGGTAATGGAGGATCCCATGTAATGTAAGCTTCATCATTTTCTATGGTGCTTTCTGGCTCATGTTTCCAGTGTTTTTCAGCCACTTCAATATCACAGTGTTTGCACAATCCCCAGTGCAACATAATTATGCCTTTCAGTATACAGTCCTTCTGCCATTAGTATGTCACAACCAGCAATGAGGTGTGTGACTGTTTCCAATTTGGTTTTACAAAACCTACATTTGTCTGTTTCTCCCACATGTTCAATGGACTTTCAAAACCACCGTCTGTGCAGCCCACTATCTTGGACAACCAGTATTAACCTTTCATCTCTTGATTTGAATTTGCAACTCCTTAACCATTCCTGCATTTGTTCCTGATCAACATAAGGTTCTTCCAGAAGTTTTATATACTTGCAACTATATTTATGCATTTTCCACATTTCTTGCCTTCTCATCTAGTCCTTCACTTTATATTCTTTCTTTTGTTTTTGGCACATTCAGTTGCTGCCTGATTTTCGTCTATTTCTGGTTTGATTTCAATTCCTGCTTGATGCAGATATGCTTCCACTAGATTAAGCAGAGAAGTCATCTTAGATTTATTTTCCTCATGTTTCAAAACTTTCACTACATTTGGGTCTTGTGAGGTCAGCAGATATGTGAGGAGTCCCAAGATTGCAGATCTATGCATGTAATCAATTTCAAGGAGGCCAATCCCATCTTTGGAATGGGTAATACATAATCTTGGTATGCACTGACTTTTATAAATCATTTGGTGAGCATGAAGCAACCTATTTGTTTTCCTATCAAATCTATTCAACTCATTTTGGGGCCAGTCAATCACTCAAACTGTAAGTTAGGACAGGAAGAGCAACTTGGTTTATAGCCTGGATTTTGTTCCTAGGTGTCAATGCTGTTTTCAGGATTAATTTACGTCTTCTAAAGTATTCCTTACTAAGTTTTAATTGCATTTGTTCATGTTTTCTTGTTGAAGCTTCATCAATTCCCAAATATTTATACACTCCTTCTTACTCAAGTTCTTTTTTATCACATTCTTATCCAAAAATGATGTTTTCCTGCTTTAAAGTTTGGTTTTGCACATTTATCAAGACCAAATGACATTTTTATATCATCTGAAAATGTTTTGACAACTTGCAGTTCTGATTTCAGTTCTTCATCTGATGTGGTATGCAGTTTTAAGTCACTGACAAAGAGAAGATGAGGAGTATTTACACTTTGCTGTTTTCTAGGAACCAAATTATAGCCATGGCCTAAGCTGTTAAGTAGACACCTTAATGGGTTAAGGGCAATGTAGAATAGCAACGGTGACAGAGAGTCACCCTGGAATATCCCCCTTTGAATTTTATCCCTGGGATAATAATTTGTCCTTTATCGTGACTTAATTGCAAAGTGGTCTGCCACGGTTTCATGGTCACTGTAATGTAGTCAATCAGTGTAGGGTGTGTATGTATTTAAGCACTCTTTTGTCCAAGTATGTGGGATACTGTCAAATACTTTTTTGTAGTAAGTCCATGGCATACTTAGATTCTTCCCCTTTTTACAGTTCTCCAGTATGAATTTAACATCAAATAATCCTTTGTTCCATATGACTTTCTTTTATTGCCCTTTTGTTCTATTGCCATAATTGAGTTTTCTTCTAAATGACTATAAACTCTGTCACCATCAATTCCTGTGTATAGTTTATACATAGTCGGAAGGCAAGTTATTGCTGTATAATTTTTAGGGTAGCTTGCAGGTTCACTCTTAAGTAGGAGCATTGTTTTTTCCTGTTGTTAGCCAGAATGGCTTCTGTTTGGAGTGCACATATAAATAGATCTTACTCATGGCTAAATCTTCATGCAAAGATGTTAATACTTTTAACCAAAAGATAGGTACTACATCTAGGCCTGGGGCTTTCCATTTAGAGGCTTTTCTTAACTTTATTTCAATCTGTCTGGCTGTTACTTCATCTGGTTTTATATCCTATTCCTTAAAAGTTCTTATTATTTTTCTTCTTCTATCCATTTAGAATCTTTGTTATGTTCCACAGGATCTTCATAGATACTCCTCAAAAATGTATCTATTTCTTCTTTTCTTTTTGGCAGTCTTTCAGTTCCTTTTACATTGTTTCCAAGTAAATTGCTTATTTTGTACTTTTCCTTTATATTTATCAGCATATCTTCTATGTTTTTCAGCAGGTGCTAAGATTTTTAGTTTGTTATTTGTAGTAGTGCATTATAGATCCTGGTCCATTCTAATACTGTGCATTGTTTTATCACATCTATCTTTTTTAGTATTTTTGTTGATCTGTTCCCTCTTCTATATTCTTCTAACAGTGACACTTCTTATCTTAATTGCTTTATAGTTTTCTGTAGTCGATACATCCATGATAGTATTTTATTTCTCCCCTTCCTTTCCCTCACTACCCTGTGTTTTTGTTGTAGAACTTTATCAGTTATCAGTTTAGCTGCACAGTAATCTATCCTGTTTACTTCTTTTATATTGCATGGACACTGTTGGGTCTGTTGCAGCTCTCTCGCAGTCCATCTAACTCCGAGCTTTAGCCTGTGTAGTCCAGTCCCCGAGTCCTGATCCAACTATCTCTAAACTAACTGACTGACTCTGCTGTCTCTGTCTACTCTGTAATTTGAAAAAAAAGTGCTCTGCACTTGCCTTTAGCTTAGCTGCTGCAGTGCACACTTGAAGTCTGAGACACATGCCTACTATTAACACATTGTTGCTGCCCAAAGCCCAAACATAAACAAAGTCAAACCCCTTGAGCCCTCAGCTGAATTTTGAAGGCTGGCAGGCTGCCCATGATGCTGATATCATCATACACACCTCTGCATGTGATGACATCAGCGGAAAATTGCCAAGGGAAAAAAAGTTTGAAAAAAAAGCCAGGAAACAATTGGGAATAAAGGGAGCCAATCAGAAATTCATGGCACCCCATTATTTGGACCTCAAAACCGGTAAATGCAGAGGAATTCAGCACACTTGAGAGGTATGGTGGACAGTCCTAATTACTGTGTTCTTTTGGTTTATCAGACTTCTAACTTTTGGGGTTTTATTGACCTTCTGCAGTACATTTCTTTCACAGATCTTAATATGTCTGTCTATGTCTATTACATCAAGCAACTCTTCTCCTAGCTCATTTTCTTCTAAATTGAGGGCACAGATTTTGTTTTCCATTTTCTGCTGGCATTCTATAGAAAGTTCTATAGCATCTTCATCTTCTACTAGTGCCTCAGTATGGAATCACCAGTGACTAGGAAATTTAGCTGTGAGCTGGTTTGCATTATGTGCTTATCAGTAGAGGCATCAGGTACAGTGTTACTATGTGTAGTAGTGGGGGTGTTTTAATGGAATGTTTATATGATGGCTGAAGACCCTTTTTGATTGTGCTGTGCAAGAGGTCTTAGTGTTTTAGGAATGTTACCTGTAAGTGCTTCAGCAGAAGTAGGTTATCTGCAGGATCTTTATTCTGTGCAGTAGGCATGGTGCAAGTGTCATTGACAACCTTTACAGGGTTAATTCTGGTTGCATGAAAGAGTTTTGCCTCCAGCATTAAAGTGTATTTACACCTGTCACATCATTTATCTGTTTTATTAAGAATAAGTGGGTTGTCGGTGTACATAAGGCAATTGCTAAAATGCCTCGGAATACCTATCTCAACCAGAGTGGCCACAGAGAGAGCCAGAAAATGCATATCCATGGCTACTAATCTACTAAGGAACAATGAGGGAAATTTAAATACTGAATAAGTCAATTAGACAAGGAACTTGATGAACAACTCCCAGCTATGAGCAACCTAAATGCTCTAGTTGTTAAACAATCTGTCTAGACAGTGAGGGTGTTTTAAGGGAAGCTTACATTGTGAGAGATTGGTGTCTACACAGTCTACAAGAGGGAATTATGCTTCATGATGCTGGTGACTACATAGATCATTGCTAGGCACTGCTGTGTGGAGAGCAGCAGATCTAACTGAATTCTGTTGAAAAGGTCAAAAAGTACAGATATTCATCTCCAGTAGAGTGGTCACCAGACTTTGCCAAATACCCCAGACACAGAGATTTACATTTTTAAACAAGTTAGGTGTCTAGCCAATCAAATAAAGGCAGAATAAGATTTACAACAGCAGTTACCAGGTCAGAAGGGCTTAGGCTATCCCCCCCTGCCCCAAAAGTGTAGACTACAAATCTTCCTAATGTAAAATAACTGGTTTGGAACTCAAGTGCTTAAACCAGAACAAAGACAATTAGAATAACAGGCACAATAAATGGTCACCAACAATTCTTATCTCAGAAGAGTGGAGGCTGCCTTCTCCTCCCACAAGAGCGTAGACCACAAACCTTCTTAATTTAAAATGACTGGTCTGGAGCCCAAGATCTTAAACCAGAAGTAAGATACTTTTGGACTAGCAGACACAATAAGCCTTCAGCAAGCAATTCCCAACTCAGAAGAGCATTGACCATCTTATCGCACCACAAGAGTGTAGATCACAAGCCTTCCTAATGTAAAATCTGAATTGGAGTACATTGTGATGGTGGGCATAACCGATCCACATAAATTCTTCTAAATTATAGCCCTAACAAATCCTATGATCAAAATTAACAGAAATGCCATCTATAGACTTGTATAGTTTTTGACAAGAGGGATTTTCAGTAAAATGTACTTTCATTTTGTGGACCATTTTGTAGACACATAAACATATATATATATATATATATATATATATATATATATATGTATACATATTTTATTACCAATCTCACTTTCTCCGATTCTCATTAGTGCAAATCTACCATTTGGTAGAACTGGACGAATGAATGCCAAAATGTAGAAAGTCAGAACTGCAAATGCAATACAGCATTCTCTCTTGTAACTTTATACATTTTGATGCAGATCACACTATAGTGGAGATTGGAAAATGTACTATTTCCCTCACTAGAGTGTGATCCCAGAGTTTGTATATCTAAGTAGCATGGGGTGTAGGGGGGTGCCCAGTGGCTTGCCCCCCTGCAAAATTGTTGTTTGCTGTGTAATGCACAGTAATGCTGTTCCCAGAAGTGTGTTCAAATAATGTCGAATTTGAACATTTACCATTTCTGAGTTCAAGATTTTTGTTGTTCGCTGTAGTGAATATAGTTTTCATATTTCGCAGAAATGATAATTCACCTACAGTAATATCAACAAAATGATAGTAAACTTATATATGTACATATATATATATATATATATATATATATATATATATATATATATATATATATATATATATCATAGGTGCATAGGTTAGTACTAGGCTATTTGCCCTAGGGCCTATACAAGACTAACCAAAACAATTCCCTGGCTATTTCTTCCCAGAATATTTACTTCCCTGGTCCCCTGTCTAGCAGGACAACTGACGTGATCCCCGGGGTGAATTTCCTATATACAAGCCTAACCAAAACAATTCCCTGGCTATTTCTTCCCGGAATATTTACTTCCCTGGTCCCCTGTCTAGCAGGACAACTGACGTGTTCCCCGGGGTGAATTTCCTATCTCCCATCCAATCATCAAGGTTCCTTTTGAAGAGGGCCAAAGAGGCACTCAGCTTGACATGTATGGCAGTCTATTCCAGAGTATGGGGAGTCTCTGGGTCAGGAACCTATCCCTTCAACATATTTT